>NW_024056011.1:997675-1154260 GCF_902713615.1 Scyliorhinus canicula | reverse complement strand
GAGTGTAGCTCCAACACCATTCAAGAAGCTCAACAGCACCTAAGATAAAGCAGCCACCTTTATTAGCAAGCTATCCACAAACATTCAATCTCTCCACCACTCTATCACCTGCACATCTTTGTGTTTTGGGGGCGAAACCCATGCAGTCACAGAGAGAATGTGCATATTCCACCTGGAAGTGACCCGGCGCTGGGATACGAACCTGGGTCCTCAGCGCTGTAGGCAGCAGTGCTAACCACTGTCACGTGCCGCCTACCTTTAACCTCTCATTAGCCTCAGTTTGAAACTGTACAAGGGATTGTATAGAGTCAGATAAAGGAATAGTGAAGGAGGGATTGTATAGAATCAGATAAAGGAATAGTGAAGGAGGGATTGTATAGAATCAGATAAAGGAATAGTGAAGGAGGGATTGTATAGAATCAGATAAAGGAATAGTGAAGGAGGGATTGTATAGAGTCAGATAAAGGAATAGTGAAGGAGGGATTGTATAGAATCAGATAAAGGAATAGTGAAGGAGGGATTGTATAGAATCAGATAAAGGAATAGTGAAGGAGGGATTGTATAGAATCAGATAATGGAATAGTGAAGGAGGGATTGTATAGAATCAGATAAAGGAATAGTGAAGGAGGGATTGTATAGAGTCAGATAAAGGAATAGTGAAGGAGGGATTGTATAGAATCAGATAAAGGAATAGTGAAGGAGGGATTGTATAGAATCAGATAAAGGAATAGTGAAGGAGGGATTGTATAGAATCAGATAAAGGAATAGTGAAGGAGGGATTGTATAGAATCAGATAAAGGAATAGTGAAGGAGGGATTGTGTAGAATCAGATAAAGGGACAGTACGAAGCGGTTCCATTGCATTCCTGCCTGAGATAATCAGATTTTGGTGTGAATAATTCAGAATCCCATTAAATTAATCCAGTAACCAAACTGACCAATTGTCAACCAGCCCCACTCTGACGAGAGGGAATGGTCAATTTGCTGGCCAAGTACCGAAGATTCCCGAGGCCGTGTTCCAAGGAAAGTACTGTTAAAGAAGGAGCCAGAGATGGTTACTCTTCGACGGACTGATCACCCGCATGAGATTGTAAATGTCAATGTTTTAAAGTTAAGTTAACGTTTTTCTTTCAATAAATGTCTTTTTAATTTTACTATACAGAGAATTCTGACATTGCTTTAATTAAAGTATCGCCCGAACCAAAGCAAATTTATCAAATGGCTCAATCAGTTCTTTGGCCAATTAAGTTACAGATAACAAGTTCAGATAATACAAATGTTAAATTTTAAAACTTGCATTTCTGTAGCACCGTTCACGACCACGGGTTGTCCCAAAATGTTACAGACAATGAAGTACTTTTGAAGAGTAGTCACTGTTGTAATGGAGGAGACGCAGCAGCCAATTTAACACAGCAAGATCCCACAAACAGCAGTGTGATAATGAACAGATGGTTTGTTGTCAGGGGGCTGGTTTAGCTCACTTGGCTTTACGATGCAGAGTCAAGGCCAGTAGCGCAGGTTCAGTCTCCGTACTGGCTGAGGTTATTCATGAAGGCCCTGCTTTTCAACCTTGCCCCTCGCCTGGGATGTGGGAATCCTCAGGTTACATCACCACCAGTCAGCTCTCTCCCTCAAAAGGGGAAAGCAGCCTATGGTCATCTGGGACTATGGCAACTTTACCTTACCTGTTGTCAGTGATGTTGATTGATAAACATTGCCCAGGACACTAGGAGAATTCCCCTGGTATTTGAAATTGTGGCCTGATGGGGTGGTTGAGTCAGCATCTCATCCAAAAAGACAGACAGCAGCTCCAAAATGCAGCACTCCCTCAGTTTCCACTTCCTATTTGAGCCTCTGACATGTTTCTGTCTCTCTATCGCTCATGTCCTTTATTGCAAGATAAATCAAGTACAGGAATGAGGCCATACCTGGAATATTGTGTGCAGGGGTCTCCCTATCTGAGGAAGGGTGAATTGCTATGGAGGGATTGCAGCGAAGGTTTACCAGACTGATTCCTGGGATGGAGGGACTGCTGTACGAGGAGAGGTGCGTCAGTTAGGATTGAATTCGCTGGAGTTCGGAAGAGTGAGGAAGGATCTCAAAAACTTACAAAAGTCTAACAGACTAGACAGGATAGATGCAAGAAGAATGTTGCCGATGGTGAGGGTGTCCAGAACCAGGAGTCACAGTCTGAGGATACGGGGGGAGACCATTTAGGACAGAGGTGAAGATAAATCTCTTCACCCAGAGAGTGGTGAGCCTGTGGAATTTGTTATCACAGGAAATAGTTGGGGCTAAAACATTACATGTTTTCAAGAAGCAGTTAGATATAGCATTGGGGCAAAGGACATGGGGGGGGGGGGGGTGGTGAAGGTACGATTAGCCGACTGAGTTGGATGATCAGCTATGATGATAATGAATGGTGGAGCAGGCCCGAATGGCCTCGTCCTTCTATTCCCCACGTATCTATGTCAATGACAGCCAGCTGATGGAGCTGAGGGCTGGATTTAGATGTGAATAATGGGGCCTTTCTCTCAGGAAACTGTCACTGTCCTCACAATGATAGAGAAACAGTATGGCGTTAGAGGACTGACTGGGAAATGAGCCTCCAACCAATCGGGGAGGCACGCGTGAAGATGAATAAATTCAAAAAGAAATTGGATGAAGACTTGAGGGAAATAAAGACGGGAATACGACAGGGCAATGGGACTGACTGATTTGCTCCAGAGACCTGGCATGGAAATGATGGGCCAAATGGTCTCCCTCTCTGCTTTAGTGATCGATCCAAAGAGAACAGCTTCAGCTTCTCCAGTCTCTCCAACGCACTGAACTCCTTCATCCATTCTCAGAAATCTTCTCTGCACCTTCTCTGAGAACTTCACATCTTTCCAAAAGTGTGGGGCCCATGGGTAGGATTCTATTCTAGAGGGAGAGAATTGAAAAGCAGGGAGGTTATGTTCAATTTATTTCGTACCGTGGTCAGACTACAATGGATGCACTGTCAACATTAGTGATCTTCATTTCGAAAAAGGAAATAGTGGCACTGGAACAACTGTCAAACATATTCAAAATGATCAGATCAGAATTGAAATAATTCATCGCTCAATAAAGGCTGGGGTGCTTTTCTCAAGACAAAGTTGTCGAGGAGAATACTGAGATACAGGCTACTAGACTAGAAAGGCTTGAGGTTCATAAGGAGGAGGTGTTAACGATTCTGGAAAGTGTGAAAATAGATAAGTCCCCTGGGCTGGATGGGATTTATCCTAGGATTCTCTGGGAAGCTAGGGAGGAGATTGCTGAGCCTTTGGCTTTGATCTTTAAGTCATCTTTGTCTACAGGAATAGTGCCAGAGGACTGGGGGATAGCAAATGTTGTCCCCTTGTACAAGAAGGGGAGTAGAGATAACCCCGGTAACTATAGGCCAGTGAGCCTTCTGTTGTGGGGAAAGTCTTGGAAAGGTTTATAAGAGATAGGATGTATAATCATCTGGAAAGGAATAATTTGATTAGAGATAGTCAACATGGTTTTGTGAAGGGTAGGTCGTGCCTCACAAACCTCATTGAGTTCTTCGAGAAGGTGACCAAACAGATGGATGAGGGTAAAGCAGTTGATGTGGTGTATATGGATTTCAGTAAAGCGTTTGATAAGGTTCCCCACGGTAGGCTATTGCAGAAAATACAGAGGCATGGGATTCAAGGTGATTTAGCAGTTTGGATCAGAAATTGGCTAGCTGATAGAAGACAAAGAGTGGTGGTTGATGGGAAATGCTCTGACTGGTGTCCAGTTGCTAGTGGTGTGCCACAAGGATCTGTTTTGGGGCCGTTGCTGTTTGTCATTTTTATAAATGACCTGGAGGAGGGCGTAGAAGGATGGGTGAGTAAATTTGCAGATGACACTAAAGTCGGTGGAGTTGTGGACAGTGCAGAAGGATGTTACAAGTTACAGAGGGACATAGATAAACTGCAGAGCTGGGCTGACAGGTGGCAAATGGAGTTTAATGCAAAAAGTGTGAGGTGATTCATTTTGGAAGGAATAACAGAAAGGCAGAGTACTGGGCTAATGGTAAGATTCTTGGTAGTGTGGACGAGCAGAGAGATCTCGGTGTCCATGTCCATAGATCCCTGAAAGTTGCCACCCAGGTTGAGAGGGTTGTTAAGAAGGCGTACGGTGTGTTAGCTTTTATTGGTAGAGGAATTGAGTTTCGGAGCCATGAGGTCATGTTGCAGTTGTACAAAACTCTGGTGCGGCCGCATTTGGAGTATTGTGTGCAGTTCTAGTCGCCACATTATAGGAAGGATGTGGAAGCAGTAGAAAGGGTACAGAGGAGATTTACAAGAATGTTGCCTGGTATGGAGGGAAGATCATATGAAGAAAGGCTGAAGGACTTGAGGCTGTTTTCGTTAGAGAGAAGAAGGTTAAGAGGTGACTTAATTGAGGCATACAAGATGATGAGAGGATTAGATAGGGTGGACAGTGAGAGCCTTTTTCCTCGGATGGTGATGTCCAGCACGAGGGGACATAGCTTTAAATTGAGGGGAGATAGATATAGGACAGATGTCAGAGGTAGGTTCTTTACTCAGTGAGTAGTAAGGGCGTGGAATGCCCTGCCTGCAACAGTAGTGGACTCTCCAACACTAAACGCATTCAAATGGTCATTGGATAGGCATATGGACAATAAGGGAATTGTGTAGAGGGACTTTAGAAGGGTTTCACAGGACGGCGCAACATCGTGGGCCGAAGGGCCTGTACTGCGCTGTAATGTTCTATGTTCTATAAGAAGAGACTGAAGGGCAACCTGACTGAAGTCTTTAAAATTAAGAAGGGTCCAATAAGAATTTCATGAGCTGACTGGCCTGGCCCTGTGCTGTAGACCCAATGGAACAGAGTATTTATTTTAGATCTAACTGCAGTAGTAGGAAAACACTATTTACTCTCCAGGATAAAATAAACGTACTTCATCAGCTTTTATGGATCATTTCTGTGGAAATGTGAACGTTCTGGCTCAAAGAGCATCAGCCCACTGGAAACAGAGTCGTGAGATCAGCTTGTCCAGCAGAAAGAAACCTTCTGACCCTCCCACTTCTCCCACTGTCAGAATGAACATGGCTCAGTCCTGGATGTGAGTAACAGCAGCATTAACAGTAGAATCCAACCCCTGTCATCATTTATGACAGTAAGAAGTCTTACAACACCAGGTTAAAGTCCAACAGGTTTGTTTCAAACACGAGCTTTCGGAGCACGGCTCCTTCTTCAGGTGAATGCTCCGTGCTCCGAAAGCTCGTGTTTGAAACAAACCTGTTGGACTTTAACCTGGTGTTGTAAGACTTCTTACTGTGCTCACCCCAGTCCAACGCCGGCATCTCCACATCATCATTTATGACGTCGCTGGTGTCTCAGCAGGTGGGATGAATCAATGAATCCTTTCTCACAGTAGGAGCAGGTGAATGGCCTCTCCCCACTGTGAACTTGCTGGTGTTTCAGGAGGCTGGATAACTGAGTGAATCCTTTCCCACACTGAGAACAGGTGAATGGCCTCTCTCCAGTGTGAACTCGCTGATGTTTCAGGAGGCTGGATAACTGAGTGAATCCTTTCCCACACTGAGAACAGGTGAATGGCCTCTCTCCAGTGTGAATGCGCCGGTGTCTCTGCAGGTTGGATGAAGTCGTAAATTTTTTCCCACAGTCGGAGCAGGTGAATGGCCTCTCCCCGGTGTGAATGTGCCGGTGAGTCAGCAGACTGGATGAATCACTGAATCTCTTCCCACAGGTGGAGCATGTGAATGGCTTCTCGCTGGTGTGAAGACGCTGGTGCGTCTTAAGGCTGGATGACTGATTGAATCCCTTGCCACACTTGGAGCAGGTAAAGGGCCTCTCCCCAGTGTGAACTCTCTGGTGCACCAGCAGGCTGGATGAGTCGCTGTATCTCTTTCCACAATTGGAGCAGATAAAGGGCCTCTCCCCAGTGTGAACACGCTGGTGTACCAGCAGGGCAGATGAATCAATGTATCCCTTCCCACACATGGAGCAGATGAATGGCCTCTCCCCAGTGTGAACCTTCTGATGGGTTACCAGGTTGGATGACTGAGCGAATCCCTTCCCACACTCTGAGCAGGTGAATGGTCTCTCCCCAGTGTGAACGCGTTTGTGTGTTTGCAGATGGGATGACTGAGTGAATCCCCTCCCACACTTCGAGCAGGTGAAAGGCCTCTCCCCAGTGTGAATATGTAGATGAGCTTCCAGTCCAGATGGGAAATGGAAGCTCTTCCCACATTCCCCACATTTCCACGGTTTCTCTGTGGTGCCGGTTTTCTTGTGTCTCTCCAGGTTAGCTGGTCGACCAGTTCCAATTGTTGGGTTTCAAACCGCTGTGAATGGTGTGATGTTTTTTCAAGCTGTGTAACAGTCAGTGCCCTGGAACACTCTCACTCGGGTGTCTGTCTCGGTGCTTTCCAGTCACATTGATGGTTAAAATGCTTTGAAGCAGACAGAACAATCATTTTCCTTCTAGATTCAAAAGCGGATGAAATTCAGGTCCCGATGAATCGAGTGGCTCTGTCAGATCTGGACATGCTGTTTCATTGGAGATTTCTGACTGCAAATCCTCCACTTCTGATATCCTGTAAAGGGAGTTTACAAGTCATCACTGTCAGTATGGGAGAGAAATTCAAAACAGACAATTTCAGTTGCTGTGGGACATTCTTTCCCCTCTCCTTCCACAAAAGCTGTAAATCTCCATCCCTTCACTCTCACTCTGCTGTATCTAACAAACACCCACCCAATTACCCTCCTGAATGTATCAATTCATCCAGTATTATATTACAGAATAGAAAGAATTCTAAATGGCCAGACAATGTAATGAAGCAAAGGAGAAGGTTTTTATTTACCGTAACAATCAAACTAAAAACATAAATGAATCATTTATTAACAAATAGTATTTGAATGGACAGGATAAATTTGACTTTAAATATCTCAGACAATAAAAACAGGTTCCACAAAATCTCAGCATTTCCCCCTCAGCAGATTTGTCTCTAGTTCCAGATTCTCACAACTCTGTATTTCCCAAAGGGAGAAAGAGTTTTACTTACAGATGTTGGATAGAAGAGGAAGTTTTGAAGTCTGTGTGCGAAGCTAAAAACCAATGCTGGGCTGTTGATAATCAAACGGAAGGACTGTGAAGAAAATGATGGGAAGACATTTTGCAAAGTCCCCTCCCCCACTCCCTCAGCTGTAGGCCCAGCGCGCAAGCGCAGAAAGAGTTGAGCTCCTTTTTGGACCAGCCAGCCGCCGTAGTGAGAGGCGGGGGAGGGGAGTTCACCAAGTGGTTTCTCGCTCTGACCGGAGCCGGTTGCCTGGAAACCTTGTCTCGAGGAGGGGGAGGGATAAATGGGTGTTCGCGCGCCGGCCCTGCGGACTGGAACCTGGAGACGTCATCGCGGAGAACAGTGATTCCTATTGGGTGATCTCGGCAGGGTACCATTGTAACGTCACAATAGGGAAGTTGGACAATGCAACATCTGGGAGGAAATCAATGTCTCCCCCTTTCCATTTCTCTGCCCATTCTGGGGGAATTGTTCAATTGCAGGAACTGAAGAGGAAGGAAGTGAATCCAGGAAGGGGACAGACTCTGAAAAGGTGACAGACGAACATCGGAATTAGGAGCGGAGTAGGCCGAGGTATCTCGTAGATACATTAACATCCTTTAACTCCCTCAGTTTGACACATTATTTGTCTGGCTGACAGGAATGTTCACAATTAAAGGGATCGTTTTCCAAGTAGATGAATGAGTTTGAAATGAATAGTAAATTAATACCGTACAGATGGTTAAATGGTACATATTGTATTATTTATGATTTCTAAAGTTCATTATAATTATTTATTGTCTTTAAATATATCGCAGTGTAGCTGCATTGTATTTCCAGTTTTAGAGACATAACAGCACAGCAGTCCTCGAGTCCTGCTAACTCTACAGCAATCCAATCAGTCCCATTCCCCCTTTATATCCGTGTTCAGCTGAATAGAATAGAATTGAATCCCAACAGTGCAGAAGCAGGCCATTTGGCCCTTCAACTCTGCGCCAACCCTTGGAAAGAGCATCCTACTTAACCCCACACCTCCACCCAACCATCGTAACCCCACCTAACCTTTTGGACATTTAGGGGCAATTTAACATAGCCAATGTACCTAACCTGCACATCTTTGGACTATGGGAGGAAACCAGAGCACCCAGAGGAAACCCACACAGACAAAACGAGAAAGTGTAAACTCCACACAATCACAGGAATTGAACCTGGGTCCTTGGTGCTGTGAGGCACTATTGCTAAACACTGTGCCACCTGAAACGTTATTTCCTTCAAGCATCTGTCCAATTTCATTTTGAAATCATTGATCATCTCTGCTTCACCCTCATTGACAGTGAATTCCAGGTATTGACCACTCACTGCCGAAATAAAGTTTTTTCTCGCTGCTCCTATCTCTCTAATCACGTAATAGAGCACTGCATATTGCAACTTTTATAATCCACATGCAAACATACATTTGGGTCATTCAATCCATTATGTCTGTATAGGCTCTCCAAATGAGCATTATGATTTAGTACCAGTCTCCTGTCTTTTCTTTCTCTCTGAGAAATACAGGGAGTTGTGAAACTCTGTAACTGCATTTACTGCTTGTTCGCTTCCCACACCAAGTGGTGCATTAAGGCAGATTTCCATCTTTTTCTAAAGCTAGTAATTCCTGGGCAGCATGGTAGCATTGTGGATAGCACAATTGCTTCACAGCTCCAGGGTCCCAGGTTCGATTCCAGCTTGGGTCACTGTCTGTGCGGAGTCTGCACATCCTCCCCGTGTGTGCGTGGGTTTCCTCCGGGTGCTCCGGTTTCCTCCCACAGTCCAAAGATGTGCAGGTTAGGTGGATTGGCCATGCTAAATTGCCCTTAGTGTCCAAAATTGCCCTTAGTGTTGGGTGGGGTTACTGGGTTATGGGGATAGGTTGGAGGTGTTGACCTTGGGTAGGGTGCTCTTTCCAAGAGCCGGTGCAGACTCGATGGGCCGGATGACCTCCTTCTGCACTGTAAATTCTATGAAAAGGTTGTGAGTCTGTCACAGGGAATGTCAACATGGCTGACCAGGAATCTCTCCCATTCTTACCGCCAGCCATTGGTGAGTCTGGAAGGATTTCCATGTTGATCCACTCAATCTGCTTGACTGCTCCCTGTACCCACTTCCCTCGACCATCAATTTCCGGGGTGGGACACAAACCCGAAGCTTCCTGCTCAGTGGCAGGGCACTAGTCACTGCATCTAGTGCAGGGGTGGGCAAACTTTTCCGTGCAAGGGCCACATTCAGAAATTCACAATTCATAAAGGGCCACATAGTATATTAAGTAAAATAATTACTTCACCCGGTTATGATTCTGGGCACCTCATATAGAACATAGAACAGTACAGCACAGAACAGGCCCTTCGGCCCTCGACGTTGTGCCGAGCAATGATCACCCTACTCAAGTCAACGTATCCACCCTATACCGGTAAGTAACCCAACAGCCCCCTCCCCCCCATTAACCTTAAAAAAAAAAAATTTTTTTTTTTTAATGACTTGGTGGGCCGCAGAAATACCTTTGGCGGGCCGCATGCGGCCCGCGGGCCGTAGTTTTCCCACCCCTGATCTAGTGCCTAGTATGTGGAGAGGGAAAGTGCTTGTGATTTTGTGGAACTATTTAAAGTCAAATTTATCCTGTCTATTCAAACACTATTTGTCACTGAATTCAGTGATTTTTTAAAAATAAATTTAGATTACCCAATTATTATTTTTTCAACTAAGGGGAATTCAGCGTGGCCAATGCACCCACCCTGCGGGGGTGAAACCCACGCAGACAGGGGAAGAATGTGGACAGGGGAAGAATGTGCAAACTCCACACGGACAGTGACCCAGGTCCTCAGCGCCGCAGTCCCAGTGCTAACCACTGCGCCACCGTGCTGCCCCATAATTCAATAATGTTAATTTTAGTTAGATTGTTACTGTAAAAAATTTAAACACGTGAAACCCCGTCCATCTTTTCCTTGGAGTCTGGAATTTGTTTATTTTACGGTTATGGTTTTCCAGGGGACTCAGCAACAGAGATATATCCAACGTTGTTTTATAGAACATATTAAGTATAATATTTATGTTTCAGTTATAGAATTTATTTATTTATATTCGTGTAATCTAGTATTGTCGCTATGTTATAGATTTCCAGTCCGAGACATTATAGTTCAGAAATAATCCATTTGGAAATTTGAGTCCATGTCAAATCTCTGCATTCCAATCAACTCAGTCCCATTTCCCCCTCTATATCCCCTTAGCCCCACTTGTTAATTTCCTTCCAAATGCCCATCCAATTTCATTTTGAAACCATTTGTCATCTCTTCCATCATCCTCAGACAGTGAGTTCCAGATTATGACCCACTCGCTGTCTAAATAAACTTCTTCCTCACATCCCCCACCCACTGTCATAAACTAGAATTGTCTGTACTAAATGTTTATCCTGGCAACTTTTGTCAAATCCTTTTCCAGAATATCAGAAGAGGAGGATTTGCAGACAGAAATCTCAAATCAAATGTCAAATGGAGAATTGACAGTCGCTCGATTGTCCGGACCTGAATATCATTGGCTTTTGAATCGAGAAGGAGAAATGTTTGTCTGTTCTGTAAACTTCAGAACATTTTAAACATCAGTGCGACTGAAAAAGCACCAAGACATCTACATGAGAGTGTTTCGGTGTGGTAAAGATATTTAACCAGTTCCACAGCCTGAAGAACCATCAAACCATTCACAGCCAAGAAAGACCATAACCGTGCTGTGTGTGAGGACACGTCTGCTGATCAGTGAACCTCGAAAGGGACAAGGACACCAACACCATGGAGAAACCGTGGAAATGTGGGGACTGTGGGAATGGATTCAGTTCCCCGTCTCAGCTGGAGATCCACCGACGCAGGCACACTGGGGAGAAACCATTCACCTGCTCTGAGTGTGGAAGGGGATTTACTAATTCATCTGACCTGCTGACACACCAGCGAGTTCACACTGGAGAGAGGCCATTCACCTGCTCTGATTGTGGGAAAGGATTCTGTCGCTCCTCCACCCTGCGGACACACCAGCGAGTTCACACCGGGGAGAAGCCATTCACCTGCTCTGATTGTGGGAAAGGATTCTCTCGGTCTTCCCATCTCCTGGTACACAAGCGAGTTCACACCGGGGAAAGGCCGTTCACCTGCGTTGAATGTGAGAAGGGATTCATTAATTCCTCCAAACTGCGGATACACCAGAGAGTTCACACTGGAGAGTGGCCGTTCACCTGCTTTGAGTGTGGGAAGCGATTCACTGATCTATCAAATCTGCGGATACACCAGCGAGTTCACACTGGGGAGAGACCATTCAAATGCTCAGAGTGTGTGAAGAGATTCAGTCATTCATCCAGCCTGCGGATACACCAGCGAGTTCACACAGGGGAAAAGATGTTCGTCTGTTCGGATTGTGGGAAGGAATTCTATCGCTCTGCCACCCTGCGGATACACCAGCGAATTCACGCTGGGGTGAGGCCATTCACCTGCTCTCAGTGTGGGAGGGGCTTCAGTCGGTCAGCCCACCTGCAGACCCACCAGCTCGTTCACACTGGGGAGAGACCATTCCTCTGCTCCGAGTGTGGGAAGGGATTTACTCGGTTATCCATCCTGAAGACACACCAGCGGATTCACACCGGAGAGAGGCCATTCACCTGCTCTGAGTGTGGGAAGGGATTCATTGATTCATCCACCCTGCTGACACACCAGCGAGTTCACACTGGGGAGAGACCGTTCAGCTGCTCTGAGTGTGGGAAGGGATTCACTCAGTCATCCACCCTGAAGACACATCAGCGAATTCACAAGTAATTACGGGGGTTGGATTCTGCTATTATTGCTGCTGTTAATCACATCCAGAACTGAACCATGTTCATTCTGACAGTTGAGTGGTAGGGTCGGAGGGTTTCTTTCAGCTGGACTGGCCAGTCTCATGACTCTGCTTCCAGTGGGCTGATGTTCATTGAGCCTGGGAGAGCACATTTCCATGGAAATGACCCACAAAAGCTGATGAAGGACATTTTTATTCTGGACAGCAAATAGTGTTATTCCTGCCACTCCAATTAGATCTAAAATATATACATTTGTGTCTGTTCCATTGAGTCTACAGCACAGGGCCAGGTTGGTCGGGTCAATTGGTCTGTATCAGTATTTATGCTCCACATGAACCTCCACTCACCCCTCTTCATCTCCCCCATCAGCATCTCCTTCTATTCCTTTTTCCCTCATGTATGTATCTAGCTTTACGTTCAATGGATTCATGCTGTTCATCTCAACCACTCGCTGTGGGAGTGAGTTCCACATTCTCACCACTCACTGGGTAAAGAGGTTTCTACTGAAATTCCTATTGGATTATTGAAGCCTGCATAATATAAAGACTTCCATCAGGTCACCCATCAGTCTTCTCTTTTTAGAAAAAAGCAACCCTGGTCTTTCCTCTCAGTTCTGGTGTTACTCTCATTGGGTAAAGCAGGGTCTCATTACCCTGTTCTGTCCCTTTTACCCTTTCAGGTTTATTTCCCTCAAGTGTCCATCCATTTTCCTTGTTAAATCTTTCATTGTCTCTGCTCCCACCAGCCTCATAGGCAGCAGGTTCCAGCTCATTACCACTCATTGCGTTAAACACTTCTCCCTCAGATCCCCCAGCATCTGACCAGAAGACACAAATCTGTGCACCCTCATCTTTGTACCATCAGCTAATCGGAACAGCTTTTCTTTTTTCACCTCATCTAAAGCTGCCATAAACTTGTCCACCTCCACTCACCCTACTGTGCTCCAAGGTGAACAACCCCAGTTTCCCCACCCTAACCTTGTGGATAAAATTCCTCCTCCCTGGAAGCATTCTCCAAATCTCTTCTATACCCTCTCAATGGTAAGATTCTTGGTAGTGAGCAGAGAGATCTCTGTGTCCATGCACATAGATCCCTGAAAGTTGCCACCCAGGTTGAGAGGGTTGTTAAGAAGGCGTACGGTGTGTTAGCTTTTATTGGTAGAGGGATTGAGTTTCGGAGCCATGAGGTCATGTTGCAGTTGTACAAAACTCTGGTGCGGTCGCATTTGGAGTATTGCGTGCAGTTCTGGTCGCCACATTATAGGAAGGATGTGGAAGCATTGGAAGGGGTACAGAGGAGATTTACAAGGATGTTGCCTGGTATGGAGGGAAGATCTTATGAGGAAAGCTGAAGGACTTGAGGCTGTTTTCGTTAGAGAGAAGAAGGTTAAGAGGTGACTTAATTGAGGCATACAAGATGATCAGAGGATTAGATAGGGTGGACATTGAGAGCCTTTTTCCTCGGATGGTGATGACCAGCACGTGGGGACATAGCTTTAAATTGAGGGGAGATAGATATAGGACAGATGTCAGAGGTAGGTTCATTACTCAGAGTAGTAAGGGCATGGAATGCCCTGCCTGCAACAGTAGTAGACTTGCCAACACTAAACGCATTCAAATGGTCACTGGATAGGCATATGGACAATAAGGGAATAGTGTAGAGGGACTTTAGAGGGGTTTCACAGGACGGCGCAACATCGAGGGCTGAAGGGCCTGTACTGCGCTGTAATGTTCTATGTTCAAGGAGCCTCACATCCTTCCTAAAGTGTGGAAGAAGATTTTGACCAGTGAAGGAACAGGTTGGCGCAAAAAGAAGCCATTTCGAACTTTCTGTCTCAAAAAGAGAATCCAGAATGTTTGATTCTGAGAAATGAATTAAAAAATTAAGATCCACCTACAACTGAGTAAGAAGAGTTTTTTCAAAACCCCTCCCGCCGCACTGGCCGGATCAGGCAAGCCCCGTGTTGGAGGCAGCTACCACATCCTCGCTACCCTCTTGCATCCCCCCCCCCCCCCCCCCCCCCCCCCACCCCCACCCCCACTCCACTCCCCGCACCCCCCTTCCCGCACTACTCGGATGTAAAGTTTTCATTTTGTTTTACAATTCTCGTCTTTGTTTCAAATCACTCCTCAAATGTTTTGTCGTGAATGTAAACCTAATGTGCTTCTGTTAAAAGGTGTTTCTACTGTCTTCTGGATGTTGTTTGGGAAGTTATTAAGGATTACTTAATGTTATGTTCTTTGGGGGTTGTATTTAAATTGATGGTTGCGAAGATGTTCACTGTATGTTTTAAAAAGGTTAACTTGAGTTCATAGAATAAACATTGTTTTGCTTTAAAAAATACTTTGCCATTTCTGCTGTACCTGTAGAGTGGGCCGTGTGCTCCCTATACCACAATCTATTAAAAGTTGTGGGTCAGGTGAACTCCATGATACACTTTGGGGTTCTCTAAACCCTGGCCCATAACACCCCTTGTAAGAAATGTCTCCTGTAAGAAGTAGCTGTGTAATGCCCTTAAAAAACAAACTGAAGATGCCATGAGTCCGGTGGTGGCGGCTACCCTCAAGATTTGGGGGCAGTGGAGGCGACATAGGGGAGAAGTGGGGGGCTCGATGGAGGCTCCGTTAAGGGGGAACCATAGGTTCGTCCCGGGGAACATTGATGGGGGATTTCAGGGTTGGCACAGAGCGGGCATCAGACAGCTGAGGGACCTGTTTATTGATGGGAGGTTTGCGAGCCTGGGGGATTCGGAGGAGAAATTTGGGCTCCCCCCGGGGAACATGTTCAGGTATCTGCAGGTAAAGGCATTTGCTAGGCGGCAGGTGGAGGGATTCCCTTCGCTTCCCGCCAGGGGGGTGAGCGACAGGGTGCTTTCGGGGGTTTGGGTCGGAGAGGGGAAGATATCTGATATCTACAAGGTTATGCAGGAGGCGGAGGAGGCGTCAGTAGAGGAGCTGAAAGCTAAGTGGGAGGGGGAACTGGGGGAACAGATCGAAGACGGGACATGGGCTGATGCCCTGGAGAGGGTTAATTCTTCCTCCTCGTGTGCGCGGCTTAGCCTCATCCAATTCAAGGTGCTGCACCGGGCCCACATGACTGGGATGAGGATGAGTAGGTTCTTTGGGGGTGAAGACAGGTGTGTCAGGTGCTCGGGGAGTCCAGCGAACCATGCCCATATGTTCTGGGCATGCCCGGCACTGGAGGAGTTCTGGAAGGGGGTAGCGAGGACGGTGTCGAGGGTGGTGGGATCCAGGGTCAAGCCAGGATGGGGACTCGCGATTTTTGGGGTTGGGGTGGAGCCGGGAGTGCAGGAGGCGAAAGAGGCCGGTGTGCTGGCCTTTGCGTCCCTAGTAGCCCGGCGAAGGATCTTGCTACAATGGAAGGATGCGAGGCCCCCAAGCGTGGAGACCTGGATCAATGACATGGCGGGTTTCATTAAGCTAGAGAAGGTCAAATTCGCCCTGAGAGGGTCGGTACAAGGGTTCTTTAGGCGGTGGCAACCTTTTCTCGACTTTCTGGCTCAACGATAAGGTACGGGGGCAGTAGCAACCCGGGGGGGGAGCGGACAATGACTATGTTACGAGTGGCGTACCACAAGGATCTGTTCTGGGGCCGTTGCTGTTTGTCATTTTTATAAATGACCTAGAGGAGGGCGCAGAAGGATGGGTGAGTAAATTTGCAGACGACACTAAAGTCGGTGGAGTTGTAGACAGTGCGGAAGGATGTTGCAGGTTACAGAGGGACATAGATAAGCTGCAGAGCTGGGCTGAGAGGTGGCAAATGGAGTTTAATGTGGAGAAGTGTGAGGTGATTCACTTTGGAAAGAATAACAGGAATGCGGAATATTTGGCTAATGGTAAAATTCTTGGTAGTGTGGATGAGCAGAGGGATCTCGGTGTCCATGTACATAGATCCCTGAAAGTTGCCACCCAGGTTGATAGGGTTGTGAAGAAGGCCTATGGTGTGTTGGCCTTTATTGGTAGAGGGATTGAGTTCCGGAGCCATGAGGTCATGTTGCAGTTGTACAAAACTCTAGTACGGCCGCATTTGGAGTATTGCGTACAGTTCTGGTCGCCTCATTATAGGAAGGACGTGGAAGCTTTGGAACGGGTGCAGAGGAGATTTACCAGGATGTTGCCTGGTATGGAGGGAAAATCTTATGAGGAAAGGCTGATGGACTTGAGGTTGTTTTCGTTAGAGAGAAGAAGGTTAAGAGGTGACTTAATAGAGGCATACAAAATGATCAGAGGGTTAGATAGGGTGGACAGCGAGAGCCTTCTCCCGCGGATGGAGGTGGCTAGCACGAGGGGACATAGCCTTAAATTGAGGGGTAATAGATATAGGACAGAGGTCAGAGGTGGGTTTTTTACGCAAAGAGTGGTGAGGCCGTGGAATGCCCTACCTGCAACAGTAGTGAACATGCCAACATTGAGGGCATTTAAAAATTTATTGGATAAGCATATGGATGATAAGGGCATAGTGTAGGTTAGATGGCCTTTAGATTTTTTCCATGTCGGTGCAACATCGAGGGCCGAAGGGCCTGTACTGCGCTGTATCGTTCTATGTTCTATGTTTGTTTATTTAATTTTAGTTTATTTTTAAGTTCTTTTGTTGTTCATTGAGGTTGGGGGGATGTGATACATACGGTCTGGGGGTGTTACAGTTATTATGGGTTATTTTGTTGCATTTCATTGTTTGTCGTTATGTTTTATATTTTCTGTAAAAAATTCCAATAAAAATTATATTTAAAAAAAAACAAACTGAAGAAATTAATTGAATGTTATAGAAGTGGCTGATTTTGTGGAAATGACTGGAATCTTTTCTGTGGATTGAAACAACGGAGAAACTACAAACGTGGAAGAAAATAAAGTCCAAAAGGTGAACTGTGAACCGTTCTACAAACTGAACTTAAAAATTCACATCTGAACTGCAATGTGGACTATCCTCTCGCAGAAAGAATGTTGGATAATAACTATTGTATGAAATAAAACTTTCACAAACACAGCAGCAGTAATATTCCTTCTTCAGTGGACAGTGATTCCTGGACATGGAATTCAGCTATTATCAAGCTGGTCTTGTGAACATGAGATGGATATTATGTGTATTTCAGGTTCAAAGTCAGTTAAACAAAAGGAAATATAGGACTTAGGAACAAGAGTAGGCCATTTGGCCCTGCGAGCCTTCTCCACCATTCAATAAGTTCACAAGCTATTGTTAAGATATACATGCTATGCATTGGTAAGACTGGGGAAGGTATTTAAAATGCAGACCACAGCTATTTTGGAGGATTACGGAATCATGGATTTTGTGAAATATAGAATCCATAGGATCCCTACAGTACACGAGGCCATTCGGCCCATTGAATCTGCACTGGCCCTCCGAAAGAGCATCATCCCTTTTTTCCAAATAAGAGGCAATTTAGCATGGCCAATCCACCTACTCTGCACATCTTTTTGGGTTGTGGGGGTGAGACCCAGGCAGAAACGGGGAGAATGTGCAAACTGCACAGACTGTGACCCAGGCTGGAATCAAACCTGGGTCCATGGCGCCCTGAGGCAGCAGTGCTATCCACTGCACTACTGTGTTGCCCTAAGAGCACCATCCCAAAGCCCATTCCCCCAACCCGTCACCACAACGAACTGCACATCTTTGGACACTAAGGGGCAATTTAATTTGGCCAATCCAGCCAGCCTGCACATCTTTGGACTGTGACGAAACCAGATCACCCGGAGGAAATCCACGCAGACACGGGGAGAATGTGCAAACTTCATGCAGACAATCACCCAAGGCTGGAATCGTACCAGGTCCCTGTGAGGCAGCAGTCTTAACCACTGGGGTGCTGGAGTAACATTACTGTCCAATTTAATATTCACATAATATATTTGTAGATCAGAGACTGAAGGACAGGAACTTGTAATCAGTTTGGAAATAACTCCAATATCTCCTGTTCTCAAACACTTTGTCTTGAAAGTTAACAAATGGGATGACGCCACATCTTAAAAAGGCAAAGTCTTTAGTTCAAATCGTCACCGTGCTGTCAGTGGAAAGGGTTAACTTCTCTGCCCCAAAGGTGTTAGAACAAATATTCTCAAATGCGCACAACTGTGTTGACTTTGTGTAACTTTATTTTCAGATAAAAGAAGAACCAAACACCATTTTAAACTTTTTGTCTTGAATTGAAAATCGCTTATTGTCACGAGTAGGCTTCAATGAAGTTACTGTGAAAAGCCCCTACTCGCCACATTCCGGCGCCTGACCGGGGAGGCTGGTACAGGAATCTTCAATTCTTTGGGCATTTTTCTCAGCTTTGCCCAAATGTGTTTTTCCCTCTTTCTTCAGGCACCTTTCCATTGATTCAAATAAAAAGAAAGAAAAATAAAAGTTAAACAATCAGCTTTCACAGAGAACCAAAAGCTTCAACATTCTTCCACCCAAAGAAGTTAGAGATGCTGGAGCTTCCAAAGCTTGTGAGATCCAAAGCACAACGTTAAGGCTAAAGTTTAACTTCAGATAATCTAACTTTTCACTGCCTTTTACAATTGTACAAATAAATTGCAATTCATACTTCAAGATTTACTTTCACTCAGTAATAACGTCCCTATTTCAGCAGACTCCAGATCAAATCCCAATTGTTCTCTTCCCTTGTTGCTGGTGTGTGGAGAAGATCATGTTCACCGTAGATCTGTCAGCACAGAAACCGCACTGTGCTTCTGGATAAACTCAATCTGCAAGTAGATGAATCTTTTAAACATCACCCAAGTCCAAAGATGTGCGGGTTAGGTGGATTGGCCATGATAAATTGCCCTTAGTGTCCAAAATTGCCCTTAGTGTTGGGTGGGCTTACTGAGTTATGGGGATAGGGTGGAGGTGTTGACCTTGGTAGGGGTAGGGTGCTCTTCCCAAGAGCCGGTGCAGACTCGATGGGCCGAATGGCCTCCTTCTGCACTGTAAATTCTATGTAATCTATGTAAAGTGAAGGTCTCCCCCTGACTCTAAGGAGTGAGATGTCCCTGTAGTTGATGCTGTCTCCTCTGTCACTGCTGTTTTTATTACATCTATTACATGTTCCGTGGACCAGTCTCACAGTCCAAAAGGGGAGAGCAGCAAGATGTGACAGTCGATGGGACTTTCTCTGTGTGAGCAGTTCAGCCGGGCACCTTACAGCTTGCTCAGCAATCAATTGCCTTTTCCAGTTCAAATGATGAGGGTTCCTTGTCCAACTCAACCATGACAGGAAGCTGGAGGAGAGTCAAACAGAGACTGGGAGATGCCCGTCTCACAGGGGTACAGCTCACTGTTGTGTTCAACCCAGCACCTCCTCACTCTCTCACCATGACTTACACTGAGCATGCTCAGAGCACACAACCACCCTGCAGTTGCGCACTGGCCTCGTACACTCACTGATAGGGAAATGTCTGCAGCGTGGGGGATTCTGGGTAACACAGCCGCCATAGAGCAATTAGTAAACAGGAAGATTCTATTTCCCAGATAGCAAAATAGAAGATCCACAGTTAGGCAAGATGCTGGGCATGAAGCACAATGAGAGGTTTGGATACTTTATCTAATACAGAAGCACATTATTCTGATAAAATATCACTGAAACATGGGCAGCAAGCAGGCTGATCTACAGTATGTACAGTATTTACAACACCTGGGACACGGAAAATCATCTCATCAAACCAGTGATAGGTTTGTTTACTGTTCATAAATGTGACTGGGTCACACTCACGATTCATGCAAAATGCAACTCCCCAGGTTCACTGACCCACTCCCTCCAGACCTGTTTTCACTCCAAGGGTCTTGATATCTGCCTCAGTCTTTATCCAGCCATGTATGTTCAGCTCACACTGCCCAACAACCAGCTTCTCCTGCACTGGGGCACAGGGTATCCATCACCAAAAATCTGTCCTGGTCCACCCATATCGACGCTACCACCAAGAAAGCACAACAGCGCCTATACTTCTTCAGGAAACTAAGGAAATTTGGCATGTCCACACTGACTCTTCCCAACTTTTACAGATGGACTACAGAAAGCATTCCTATCTGGCTGCATCACAGCCTGGTATGGCAACTGCTCGGCCCAAGACCGCAAGAAACTTCAGAGAGTAATGAACACCGCCCAGTCCATCACACAGACCTGCCTCCCATCCATTGACTCGATCCACACCTCCCGCTGCCTTGAGAAAGCGGGCAGCATAATCTCAGACCCCTCCCACCCAGCTTACTCACTCTTCCAACTTCTTCCATCGGGTAGGAGATACAAAAGTCTGAGAACACGCACGAACAGATTGAAAACAGCTTCTTCCCCGCTATTACCAGAGTCCTAAATGACCCTCTTATGGACTGACCTGATTAATACTCCACTCTTGTCTGCTTCACTCAATGCCTTTGTCTATATATCAACATTGTGTACCTTGTGTTGCCCTATTATGTATTTTCTTTTTAGTTTCCTTTCTTTTTATGTACAAAATTATCTGTTTGAGCTGCTCGCAGAATAATACTTTCCACTGTACCTCGGTACATGTGACAATAAACAAATCCAATCCAATCCAAATCGAGGGAGCAATCTGCCTCTCTTGCATTGGTGCACTGCATTTCCCCCATAACACAGTGGCATAGAAAGGTGACAGCACAAACAAAGGCACTCAACAAATTGTATCTGTGCCAACTTTCTGCAACAGTCACAATCCCCTGTCATTGGCCCTGAACTCTGCAGATATTTTTCTCCTCAAAAGATACGAACAGATGAGCAAGGAGCTGGAGTTGGCTATTCGGCCCAGTCTGCTCCACCATTTAATATGGTCATGGCTGATCTGATAGTAACAGATAGTTGTCCAATTCTCTTTTCAAGGCATCAATTGAATCTGCCTCCACCACATTTCCGAGCAGTGCATTCATGATCCCACATGCAGCACAGAATGTTTTTCTTCACATCATAAGACATAGGAGCAGAATTAGGCCACTCGGCCCATCGAATCTGCTCCGCCATTCAATCATGGCTGATATTTTTCTCATCTCCATTCTCCTGCCTTCTCCCCATGACCCCTGATCCCCTTAATAATCAAGAACCTATCTATCTTTATCTTAAAGACACTCAGTGATTTGGCCTCCATGGCTTTCTGTGGCAAAGAGTCCAACAGATTCATCACCCTCTGGCTGAAGAAATTCCTCCTCATCTGTTTTAATTTCTCCTCATCACCTGCGGAAGGAACTGTGCCCTGAAAGCTAGTGAGTAGAAACAAACCTGTTGGACTTTAACCTGGTGTTGTAAGACTTCTTACTCTGTTTTAAAGGATCATCCATTAGTCTGAGATTTTGTCCTCTGCTTCTAGTTTTACCTACAAGTGGAAACATCTTCTCCATGTCCACTCTACCCAGGCCTCGCAGTATCCTGTAAGTTTTAATAAGATCCCCCCATATCCTTCTAAACTCCATCGAGTACAGACCCAGAGTCCTCAACCATTCCTCATATGACAAGCTCTTCATTCCAGGGATCATTCTTGTAAACCTCCTCTGGACCCTTTCCAAGGCCAACACTGCCTTCGTTAGATACGGGGCCCAAAACTGCTCTTAGTACTCCAAATGGGGTCTGATTAGAGCCCTATATAGCCTCGGACGTATATCCCTGGTCTTGTATTCCAGCCCTCCCGACATGAATACATTGCATTTCCCTTCCTTACTTCCTACTGAACCTGCACATTAACCTTTTTAAAACATTTTTTAAAAATTGAATTACCCAATTCATTTTTTCCAATTAAGGGGCAATTTAGTGTGGCCAATCCACCTACCCTGCATATCTTTGGGTTGTGGGGGAGAAACACACACAAAGACGGGGAGAATGTGTAAACTCCACACGGACTGTGACCCAGAGCCAGGATCGAACCTGGGACCTTGAGGCTGCAGTGCACCTCCACGTTAACCTGAAGAGAATCTTGAACAAGGTCTCCCAAGTCCCTTTGTGCTTGTGATTTCCTCAGCATTTTCCCATTTAGAAAATAGTCTATGCCCCCATTTCTCCTTCCAAAGTGCATAACCTCACAGTTTTCCACATTGTATTCCATCTGCCACTTCTTTGCCCACTCTCCTAGCCTTGCTCAGCATTGCTTCTTATTCTAATCACTTTAAATGAATGCCCTTTTTATAATCTTGCCCTAAATATGGCTTGCTCGATCAAACATCTATTGCAGATCCTTAGTTTTAATGTGGTCAAGTGCCTTTCCATTTGAGAACTGTTCAATAAAGATATTAGAATTATTTGTAGCTAGGGCAGCAGGTAGATCAGTGGTTAGCAATGGAACTACTGCGCTGAGGACCCGGGTTTGAATCCCGACCCTGGGTGGAGTTTGTACATTCTCCACGTGTCTGCATGGGTTTCACCCCCAAAACCTAAAGATTTGCAGGTTGGGTGGATTGGCCAGGCTAAACTGCCCCTTAGTTGGAAAATAAATATAATAATTGGGTACTCTGAATTTTATTTTTTTTAAAAAGGATCATTTGTAGCTTCCCCACCAATCAGTTTTTTCCATTATCCTGAAGTGACCTTACTTTTATCGGGAATTAACTGAAGTGTGTTCCTAACCTCTCATTATCTAAATTTCCATTCACCACTTTTCTGTCCACCTGACCCAGTCCATGGCTTTCTCCCTCATTGTCTAAAACACATCAACAACTTTTGTATAATCCTGGTGCATACATTTCAGTCTAAATCATTGATATATACCGGAAACTGTGGAGCCCCACTGGAAACAGACGTCCAGGCATCATTCTGTCCCGGATGTGACTAACAGCAGCAACAACAGCTGAATCCAAACCCTGCTGCTGTCTGTGAACTTGCTGATATCTGTTCAGGTTGTTTGACTGAGTGAATCTCCTCCCACACACGGAGCAGTTAAACAGCCTCTCCCCAGGACCACTCCCACATGTGGGCGACGCAGCAGCACAGTGGTTAACACTGTTGCTTCACAGCACCAGGGCCCCAGATTTGATTCCCGGCTTGGGTCACTGTCTGTGCGGAGTCTGCGCGTTGTCCCCAGTGTCTGCGTGGGTTTCCTCCGGGTGCTCCGGTTTCCCCCAACAGTCCAGGTTAGATGGATTGGCCATGCTAAATTGCCATTTGTGTCTTAAAAGGTTAGGTGGGTTATGGGTTAGGTTGGAGGTAGGGGCTTAAGTAAGGTGCTCTTTGCAAGGGCCGGTGCACTCGATGGGCCGAACGCCGTCCTTCTGCACTGTAAATTCTATGATTCTGTTTCAGTGTGAACTCGCTGGTGTTTCCGCAGATTCTGTTTACTTTTAAATCTCTTCACAATCAGAACATTTAAAAGGTTTCTGATCAGTGTGAACAAGTTGGTGTGAAGTCAATTGGGATGACAGAGTAAATTTCTTCTCACACATGGGTCAAGTGCATGGTCTCTGTCCAGTGTGAACTCGCTGGTGTTGCAGAAGCTGGGATGAACATGTGAATCTCTTCACTCACACGGAGCAGGTGAATGGCCTCTCCCCAGTGTGAGTGCGTTGGTGTCTCAGTAAATTCTTTTTACTTTTAAAACTCTTCTCACAGTCAGCACATTTAAAAGGTCTCTGATCAGTATGAACAAGTTGGTGTCTCAGGAGAAGTGATGACTGAGTGAATCCCTTCCCACACAGGGAGCAGGTGAATGGCCTTTCCCCAGTGTGAGTGCGTTGATGTGTCAGTAAATGCTTTCTGCGTCTAAAGCTCTTTTCACAGTCAGCACATTTAAACGGTCTCTGGTCAGAGTGAACCTGACGGTGAGCCCGGAGGTTTGACGAATCATTAAATCCCTTCCCACATTCCAAACAGGTGAATGGCCTTTCCCCAGTGTGAGTGCGTTGATGGAACAGTAAATCCTTTCTGCTTTTGAAGCTCTTTCCACAGTCAGCACATTTAAAAGGTCTCTCATCAGTATGAACAAGTTGGTGTGTCAGGCAGTGGGATGACAGAGTGAATCCCTTCCCACACACGGAGCAGGTGAATGGCCTCTCCCCAGTGTGAATACGTTGGTGTGTCAGTAAATCCTTTCTGCTTTTAAAGCTCTTCTCACAGTCAGCACATTTAAACGGTCTCTGATCAGTATGAACAAGTTGGTGTCTCAGGAGGTATGATGACCGAGTGAATCCCTTCCCACACACGGAGCAGGTGAACGGCCTGTCCCCACTGTGAATACGTTGATGGGTTTCCAATTCAGATGGGTAATTGAATCCTTTCCCACAGTCCCCACATTTCCACGGTTTCATCATAGTTATCAACAAGTTATCAGGTGTAGGTGGGATGCTGATTTGAGGTCACTATCAGATCATCCGTGATGTTATTAAATGGTGGAACAGGCTCACGAGTCTGAATGTCCTATTGCTGCTTCTTGATTCCTTTGGTGCGAATGTCCATATGTCTCTCCAACTTGGATCATCAGTTGAAGCCTGAGTACGGTGTCTCCCTGATGTAAATGCTGCAATTTTGTTTCATGCTATGTGATTGGTTAAAGCTCAGTTCCTGCTAACTGTGGGAAATTACTTAGATGTCTGTGTCTCGATGCTTTTTCAATCACAGTGATTTTTGAAATTATTTCCAAAAGACAAAACAGACAAACATTTTTCCTTCCACGTTGAAAGACCGGTCCTGATGAATCAAGTGACTCTGTCAGATCTCGACATGATGTTTACATCTGCAAATATTCTGTAAAAGGAGATTATATTGAAATATTGTGAATATAAGACACAAACAGGCCATTTTGTCACAGATTCTGCGGCTGTCAATACTCGGCATACATCTCCGACTGTCACACCGATCAAACCTCAGCCTTTCAGATGATTTTCAATTCCATTTTCTCTCGTGCTTGTCCTGTTTCCTTTTGAAAACATCTCAGCACTTTCCTCAACTCCTTTCCATGGTAATGAGCCGCACATTCTGAACCTGTGATAAATAATTTTGTCCGTATTGTCCCTTTGGATTTATTCGTAGCTATCTTGTATTTATGACTTGTTGTTTATTGATGGTCACTCTCTCACATCGCCCCTCTCCAAACTACTGATATTTTAAAAGATTTATAGCAGGTCACTGCTTAATTTGTTGTTGTCGATAGAAGAAGGCCCCACTCCATTTAATCTTTCCTGAGAGCTGTAATCTCTCATGTTCCAAAATTCATCACTGTTAATGCAGGATAGAATTCACAAAGACACAAACCTTCCTGTTGGGTTCAGTTTGTTGTGTGCAAATTCTACAATTCTAACCCCCTGTAAATTCTGAACAGGCAATTCTAGTTTCTCTGGAACATTTTTTCCTCTCATGTTCTCCCAAAGCTGTAAATCCCCGTCCCCCACACACACTCCTTCCTGGGCTAAAATCCAAATCCATCTCACCATCTGCACCATTTCGTTCTTCCACTCCCAGTTTTCTCCCTCCCTCTCTTTTGCCTGGGTTCAGTTCTCCAGCTCCTGTCTGCAGACTGACAATAAAACCAATGGGTCTTATTGGGGGTTTGGGTCCTCCAGCGGGTGTTTGTGAATCCTCCCCGCCCACCTGCCAGGGTTTCCTTCCTTGCCAGAGATCAGAGTCCTCATTGATTTGAGTGCAAAGTGTCAGCCCTTATTTATTATTCCCCCCCCCTTCCTCTTCCTTTGATGTGAACCACCCTCCAGTGTGTGAAGCAGGATGGTGCCCGTTAACCTGGGCCTGTTTAGGGGCTGGTTTAGCTCACCAGGCTAAATCACTGGCTTTTAAGGCAGACCAAGCAGGCCAGCAGCACGGTTCAATTCCCGTACCAGCCTCCCCGGACAGGCGCCGGAATGTGGCGACTAGGGGCTTTTCACAGTAACTTCATTGAAGCCTACTCGTGACAATAAGCGATTTTCATTTTCATTCATTTCCCGGGAGGGAGCGAGAAGCTCCGCAGCTGCAAACCAGGGAGCTGACAATGATGGTGACGGGTTTGCTCCAGCTCACAATGCCCGGGGACTGATTGACGGTGGGTTCGGACCAATAGGAAGAGGGGGCAGAGCTGGAGGACCGAAGAGCTGCTGGTCCTCCAGGCAATCAGAGTGAATGGGAGGCGGAGCAAAGCCGGGGCTCTCCCTCCCTCCGCATCCACCCGGCCACCCGGGCCTGTCTCGGAGAAAAGCCCGAGCAGCTTTCGTCGGTTCAGTTGCTGTTTCCAAGCTTCGTCGTCGGGGCTTGGGCTTCACACGGAGTGTTTATGAAGCCTCCCGACCCACCCACCGGCTCCATCCCTCCCTCATGATTCACCCAACCGAATTTGATCAGCTAACGATTTCCGCCCAACCGCCTGAATCCAGAGTTGTCATCGGTACTGCGCATGCTCCAGCTCACGTGAGAGAGCGGGCTAGCCCCGCCCCTCATTCACTCCGATTGGTTGGAGGACCCGCAGCAACCACTCGGTCCTTCAGGCCCGCCCCCCTCTTCCTATTGGTCCCGAGCTGCCGTCAAACCTAATGCGCAGTGCCGATGCTGGGCTCGGCCGGGAGGTTTCAGTGAAACCCGGTGCAGGAAGATGTTTGCGGGCCCGGGTTTGCATCGAGAGCTGCGGCCTGCTCCCGGTGACAGGCCTGAGCAAACCCGCAGGGGGCAAAATATCAGAGATAGATCAATGGGATATTGTAAAACAGGAGGTCAGGGTTACAGTCAACAACAACAACTTCTATTTATATAACACCTTTAACATCATAAATCATCCCAGTCAACTTCACAGCAACATTATAAAACAAAGTGAGACACCCAGACACAAAAGGAGATATTAGGACTGGTGACCAAAAACTTGGTCAAAGATGTGAGTTTTAAAGAGAGTCTGAAAGGAGGTAAGTGAGGTGGAGACGGGGAGGTTTAGGGAGGGAATTCAGTGCTTGGGGCTGAGGGAACTTAAAATCATGGCATAGTAATTAGAATCGATGATGTGGAGATGCCGGCGTTGGACTGGGGTGAGCACAGTAAGAAGTCTTACAACTTCTGTGAATTCACCTGAGGAAGGAGCTGCGCTCCGAAAGCTCGTGTTTGAATCAAACCTGTTGGACTTTAACCTGGTGTTGTAAGACTAATTAGAATCGAGAGAGTGCAAGAGTCCAGGATCAGATCTGTGCAGATATCTCAGGGGGTTGTGGAGCTGGAGGAGATGACAGGGAGAGGTGAGGCCATGGAGGGATTTGAAAACAAGGGTGAGAAATGACTGGGAGTGAATGCAAGTCTCGGAGCACAGGGCTCATAGGGAAAAGGAACTTGCTGTGAATTAAGACATGGGGAGCAGACTTTTGGATCGCTTGACGTTTTCAGAGGTAGAATGTGGGAGAGCAGACAGATGTGTGATGGAATTGTCAAATCAGGAGGTGACGATGACATAGAACAGTACAGCACAGAACAGGCCCTTCGGCCCTCGATGTTATGCCGAGCAATGATCACCCTACTCAAACCCACGTGTCCACCCTATACCCGTAACCCAACAACCCCCCCCCCCCCCCCCCTTAACCTTACTTTTTAGGACACCGGGCAATTTAGCATGGCCAATCCACCTAACCCGCACATCTTTGGACTGTGGGAGGAAATCGGAGCACCCGGAGGAAACCCACACACATACGGGGAGGACGTGTGCACACCGCACAGACAGTGACCCAGCCGGGAATCGAACCTGGGACCCTGGAGCTGTGAAGCATTTATGCTAACTACCGTGCTGCCGTGCTGCCCCATGACCGAGGTTTCAGCCCCATGCGCACAGAGACAGAGAGAGGTCGGATAATGTAATTCAGTGGAAACAGGCGGTCCTAGTGATGGTACAAACATGAGTCCAAAGATGTGCAGGTTAGGTGGATTGGCCATGCTATTTTGCACCTTAGAGGGCAAAGATGTGCAGGTTAGGTGGATTGGCCATGCTAAATTGCCTTAGTGTCCAAAAAGGTTAGGTGAGGTTACGGGGATAGGGTGGGGTGTGGGCTTAGGTAGGGTGCTCTTTCCAAGGGCCGTTGCAGACTCAATGGGCCAAATGGCCTCCTTCCGCACTGTAAATTCTATGAGGTCAGAAGCTCATATTGAGATCAAATGTGAAACCAAGTTTACAAAGAGACTTGTGAATTCTCAGACTGTTGCCATGGAGAGGGATGGAGTCGGTATGTCTGGAATGGAGCTTGGAGCAGGGACCGAACTGTGGATTCAGTCTTCTCCATATTTGATTGAAGTTATTTAGTCAGCAGGAAGAGAACCAGAATGGACCCTGAGTCTGATATCCGCTTTAACTTAGTTCGAGAGGGAGAGGAAGAACAAAGGAAACCCTGGAAGATTTGGAGAAATGACCCTTGCGATTGTTCATCAAATCTCCACACAGTCAGTTCTGGACACAAGGTTAACATCTGTTATTCTGTCTGCTCAGTCAGGGTCATTCAGATTAATGTCTGTCACAAGTCATGAATGAAGTGACTTATAAAGCATACTCTTACCTCTAATTATATCACTTTGGTAAAAGGAAACAGAAATGATGATCCAATACTTTATTTGGATTTCAGCCCAGGGAAGAGGGAGATTGTGTGGGACGGGGATTTACAGCTTTGGGGAAAGAAGAGAGAAAAAATGTTCCGCAGGAACTGGAATTATCTGTTCTGAGTTTCTATCCTGTACTGATAGTGTGACCTTTGTGATGTGACCATCAATTCACAAGACATGTGGTTGGGAGTGAACAGTGGTTTTAATAGTCTTGCAACAGAGCCTGCCTGCGACGAGATGAACTGGCAGGCAGGTTCACGACTGCAAAGCTTTATACTTCCAGTTAGTGGGAAGAGCCATGGACGGAACCATGGGTGGAGCCCAGTACAAACTCCTCATCTCCCTCTACGGGCAGAGCCGCCCAACTGCTCGTATGCCGAGCTTACATAGATACAACACATCATATAATGACTGTGTGAATTACGAGGAGTGTGATTCACCACATTCACCCCCTGTAAAAAATCAAGTCCAGCGGGGGTGATGTGTTTACGGCCGAGTCGTCCCCTGAGATCGACGAAGCACCGGGGTTGCTGCCTCTGCTGGTGGCTGGGTGGTGGCGGTCGGCGAGGGAACCATGGCGGACTCCGGGGGTGATTCGGTCAGAGCTTCGTATCCGACTGTTTGGACTGGTGATGGGGAGCGCCGGAAACCCAAAGGCGCGGGGGCGCGGAGCACGGGCAGCGAACCTGCAGGCGTGGGGGCGCAGGGCACGGGGGTTGGGAGGGGTACCTCGGCGGATGTAGTGTCAGAGTTGAATCCTGCAGACGCCAGGTCCCGGAGGGAAACAGTGTCCTGACGGCCGTCAGGGTACTCAATGAATGCGTAGTGTGGGTTCGAATGGAGTAGGAGCACTCACTCTATGAGTGGGTCAGTTTTGTGGGTCCGGACGTGCTTCCAGAGGAGGACCAGGCCCGGTGTCTTCAGCCATGCTGGGAGCGAAACCCCCGTGGTAGTGCCCCTGGAAAAAACAAATAGCCGCTCGTGAGGGGTCTGGTTTAAAAAAATGAAAAAATGAAAATTGCTTATTGTCGCGAGTAGGCTTCAATGAAGTTACTGTGAAAAGCCCCAAGTCACCACATTCCGGCGCCTGTCCGGGGAGGCTGGTTGGTGGCCGTACATAGGAGGGACCTAATAGCATGGAGCACGTCGGTGAGGACTTCCAGCCAATGGGAGGTCAGGAGCTTCCTGGACCGGAGGGTCAGTAGGACGGTCTTCCAGACCGTCGCGTTCTCCCTCTCCACCTGTCCGTTCCCCCTGGGGTTATAGCTGGTAGTCCTGCTCGAGGCAATGCCCTTTTCGAGCAGGTACTGACGCAGCTCGTCGCTCATAAAGGACAAACCCCTGTCGCTGTGTACATAGCTGGGGAAACCAAACAGGGTGAAGATGCTGTGCAGGGTCCTAATGACTGTGTGGGAGGTCATATCGGGGCACGGGATAGCAAAGGGGAAGCGGGAGAACTTGTCTATTACGTTCAGGAAGTACACTTTCCTATTGGTCGAGGGGACTGGCCCTTTGAAATTGATGCTCAGGCGTTCAAAGGGCCGGGAGGCCTTGACCAGGTGGGCACTGTCTGGTCTATAAAGTGCGGTTTGCACTCCGCACAGATCGGGCAGTCCCTGCTGATGGCTTTTACCTCCTCGGTGGAGAAAGGCAGATTTCGGGCTTTGACGTAGTGGGCGAGCCGGGTGACCCCCGGGTGGCAGAGGTCATTGTGGATAGCTTTCAGGCGGTCGTCTTGCGCGCTGGTGCACGTGCCGCGGGACAGGGCATCTGGAGGCTCGTTGAACTTCCCCGGTCGGTATATTTAAAAAAAAATAAATTTAGATTACCCAATTATTTTTTCTATTAAGGGGCAATTTAGAGTGGCCAATCCACCTACTCTGCACATTTTTGGGTTGTGGGGGCGAAACCCACGCAGACACGGGGAGAATGTGCAAACTCCACACAGACAGTGACCCAGAGCCGGGATCGAACCTGGGACCTCAGCGCCGTGAGGCGGTTGTGCTAACCACTAGGCCACCGTGCTGCCCTTCCCCGGTCGGTATATGATATCGTACTTGTAGGTGGAGAGTACGATCCTCCACCGTAGGATCTTATCACTTTTAATTTTGCCCCTTTGTGAGTTGTGAAACATAAAGGCAACCGATCTTTGGTCAATGATGAGGGTAGTGCGAGGTACCTGCGAGGTAGTGCCTCCAGTGACGTATAGCTTCCACGATGGCTTGTGCTTCCTTTTCGACCGAGTAGTGTCGAAGTTCCGAAGCGGAGAGGGTTCGGGAGAAAAAGGTGACTGGTCTCCCTCCCTGATTTAGTGTGGCTGTGAGAGCTACCTCTGAGGCATCGCTCTCTACCTGGAAAGGGACGGATTCATCCATCGCCCGCATGGCCGCTTTGGCGATGTCCTCCTTGATACGAGTGAAGGCCTGATGAGCCTCATCCGATAGAGGAAAGAGTGTGGCCTTAAATAGTGGGCGGGCTTTGTCCGCATACTGAGGGACCCACTGGGCATAATATGAGAAAAACCCCAGGCACCTTTTGAGGGCCCTGGGACAATGAGAGAGAGGGAGTTGCAATGAGGGACCCAGAGCTGGTCCGGGTCGGGGCCCAGGACTCCGTTTTCCATGACACCGAGACCCCATTCGTGATGCCAAAGGGAACCCGGAGGAAGTGGAAGAGGTGGCTGTCGGCCTCAAACGCCATGAAGTGGCGGTCCTCCGGGCGGATTGGGAGCTGGTGGTATACAGACTTCAGATCCACGGTGGAGAAGATGCGATAGTGGGCGATCTGATTCACCATGTCTGCAATCCTGAGGAAGGGGTACGTATCAAGGAGCGTGAACTGATTAATGGTTTGGCTTTTGTCCACTACCATCGGAATTTCCCCCCGGTCTTGATGACCACCACCTGAGCTCTCCAGGGGCTATAACTGGCCTCTATGATCCCCTCACGTAGAAGCCTATGGACCTCGGTTCTGATAAACACCCTGTCCTGCAGGCTGTATCGCCTGCTGCGAGTGGCTACGGGTTTGCAGTCCGGCGTGAGATTGGCAAAGAGTGGAGGGGGGGTCGATTTTTAGTGTAGCGAGGCTGCCGATAGTGAGCAGGGGCAAGGGCCCGCCGAAGCTGAGTGTGAGGCTTTTCAGGTTGCACTGGAAATTGAGTCCCAGTAGGAGTGGGGCGCAGAGTTCAGGGAGCACGTACAGCTGGAAGTTCGAGTAGCTAGTGCCCTGGATCGTTAGGGTCGCGACGGTGCACCCTTGGAGGTGAACAGAGTGAGAGCCCGAAGCGAGGGAGATAGTTTGCCGTGCAGGGAAGATAGGGAGCGAACAGCGTCTTACCAGATCTGGGTGTACGAAGCTCTCGGTGCTCCCGGTGTCGAAGAGGCACGGTGTCCATTACCCGTTGATTTGAATGGTCATCATAGAGTTGCGGAGGTGTTTCGGACGCGACTGGTCCAACGTCACCGTGCTGAGTTGTCGGGTAGTCGACGGCTCAATCAGCTGTGCTGGAGTGGCCCCGTGATGACTGCCCTCTGAATTCGTAGTTTTCGAGGCGATTTTCTGAGTTGGAAGAGAAAAGATCCCAAGATGGTCGCCTGCGTGGATCACATGTGGTGGGCGGCGAGGAAGATGGCGCCCAAGATGGCGGTCCCCATGAGTCACACATGGCCAGGCGCGTGGAGGGGGGTTGCCAAGATGACGGCCCCATGAGTCGCACGTGTCGTTTGGGGGTGGAGTCGGAGTACAGGCCGCAGTATTCCGGGGCCTGCGGGCCTGTGGAGTTTGAAAACGAGTGCTCTGGGAGGCTGCGGGAGAGTTAGGAGATGGGGCCTGCTTTGTCAGGCAGACCTGGGCATAGTGACCCTTGCGGCCGCAGCTGCTGCAGGTCACGTTACGGGCCGGGCAGTACTGCCGCGGGTGCTGGGGCTGTCTGCAGAAATGGCACACTGGAGCTGCGTGATGGGTGGGTGGCCGCACGGCGCAGGCCTGGGGGAGTCGCCGGTCGCTAGCCCAGGATGGGGTCGCTTGGTCCGCGGGGAACGAGGTGAGGCTGCGGAACGAGACCTCCATGGTGGTAGCCAATTCTACCGTGTCCTCTAGATTCTGGGCCCCTTTTTCGAGCAACCGCTGGCGCACATAGTTTGACCTGAGCCCTGCCAAGTACACATCTCTGACGGCGTGCTCCATGTGCTGTTTGGCTGATACAGCCTAGTAATTACAGTCCCGAGCTAAAGTCTTTCATTTCCGCAGGAATTCGTCCAATTACTCCGCGAGGCACTGGCGGCGGGTCGTAAAAATATGGCGCGCTAGACCTCGTTGATGGGCCTCAAGTACATTCGATCTAGCATAGCTAGGGCTCCCGTATACGAGTTGGTACTATTGAGTTGAGTAGAGATACGGTGGCTCACCCTTGCGTGCAGTAGACTGAGTTTCTCTCCTCTGTAGTTTCTGGAGTACTTGATTCAGCCAGGTAGACCTTAAAACATCTGAGCCAGTGTTGAAAGATTTCTCTTGCCTCTGCAGCCTGCGGGTCGAGTTCCAGTCGGTCAGGTTTGAGGGCTGATTCCATAGTCATTTTCTTCAAGTTTCCAAAACTATTAAATTGATGTGACCATCAATTCACAAGACACGTGGTTGGAAGCGAACAGTGGTTTTAATAGTCTTACAACAGAGCCTGCCTGCGACGAGATGAACTGGCAGGCAGGCTCACGACTGCAAACCTATATACTTCCGGTTAGTGGGAGGAGCCATGGGCGGAACCATGGGCGGAGCCCAGTACAAACTCATCATCTCCCCCTACAGGCAGAGCCGCGCAATTGCTCATATGCCGAGCTTACATAGATACAACACATCATATAACGACAGTGTGAATTACGAGGAGTGTGATTACCACACTCTGTGACCTCATTTTACAGGGCATGACGGAGGATTTTCAGACAGGAAACACAAACCAAACATCAACATTAAGATCTGACAGTGTTACTTAATTGATCAGGACCTGAATATCCTTAGACTATGAATGTGGAATGAAAAATGTTTGTTCTGTTTGTGGGAAAATATTTCAAACATCAGTGTGACTGGAAAAGCACTGAGACACAAACGCACCTGAGTGAGTCTGTTCCAGTGAACTGACTGCGGAAAGAGCTTTAACCAGTTGCAGCCTGAAGAAACACACCATTCACTGAGGGGGGGAAACCATACACGTGTTCTGTGTGAGGACCAAGCTTCACTTGATTGTCTAAAGAGGAAACGGACAAAGACACTGACTCCATGGAGATACTGTGGAAATGTGGAGATTGTGGAAGTTGGATGTTCAACAGTTTAGTGAGAATCGGGTCAAAGGAGCAAAGGGTAAGTCTTACAGACAAGGTGAGCTCTGAGAGGGCATGATGGGAGACAGCAGGAAAAGAGGAGAAAGATGTGAGTTCAGAATTTGGACAAGAAAGCTCTTCGAGGCAGTTTTAGTGCGTGGTTGAGTGGAAGAGGAGCTGTAGAAGCAGCTGATCGGATTGTTTCAATGGGTGGGGTTTTCCAGACCTTCCTGCTGGCTGGATCTTCCAGTCCCACAGATCGCTCGGTCTGCTGTTCCGGTTCATTGGTTGTCTCATTGGGTTCACTGTGGGTCTCTTGGGGTCTGTGGAAGAACACCCTGAGACTCATTCGTCTGATGAATTCCCTGGAGTGGAGAAACTCGGATATAATTTTCACAGCCTTGAACACATCATCAATGAAGACGAACATCTTGTCAAAGGTATCCCCACACCCCCACTACTTGCCTTCAAACAACCGGGCAACCTCAAACACCATTGTTTGCAGCAAACTATCCACCCTTCAGGAGAACAGCAACCACGACACCACACAACCCTGCCATGGCAACCTCTGCAAGATGTGCCAGATCGACATGGGTACCACCATTACACGTGAGATCACCACCCACCAGGAACGTGGTACATACGCGTGCGACTCGGCCAACGTTGTCTACTTCATATTCTGCAGGAAAGGATGTCCCGAGGCATGGTACATTGGCGAGATCATGCGACAATGGATGGACTGACATTGCGCGACAAGCACGAGGCAGGAATGTTCCCTTCCAGATGGGAACACTTCCGTCAGTCAAGCGCATTCAGCCTCTGATCTCCGGGTTAATGTTCTCCAAGGCAGCCTTTAGGACGCACGACAACGCAGAATCATCGAGCAGAAACTGATAGCCACATTCCGCACACGAGTACGGCCTCAACCGGGACCTTGGATTCATGTTGCATTACATTCAGCCCCCCACCATCTGCCTGGGCTTGCAAAATCCTACAAACTGGCTTGGCATGAGACTATTCACACCTCTTTAACCTGTGATTATCCATCTCTCCTGTCGCACCATCTGGACCTTTAAAGACTTAATTACCTGCAAAGACTCGCATTCAAAGTACCATCTCGCATCATTGAATTTTTCTATGTATGTGTTTGTGGAATCCACCTCTTCATTAACCTGAGGAAGGAGCTGTGCTCCGTAAGCTAGGGATTCAAAACAAACTTGTTGGACTTTAACCTGGTGTTATAAGACTTCTTATTGTGCCCACCCCAGTCCACATCATAAATGAGAAGCATTTAATGCTTCAGCCAGTTTCAAACCAGGCACCTTTAATACGTTAGGTGAATGTGGTAAATGCTACACTACAGAAACATCTGGAAGCACAGTATCCAATGGCCCTGTGCAACATTCAACTGCACAGCCTTGCTGCAGCTTTCAATGGTTCAGCTGGGAGGCCAGGTCACTGATTACATGAAGACAGCTGTTCCTTTAAATCAGATGTCTCAACTTGTAAGACCATGAGATTTAGAACTTATATTGAACTTTAGCATTTGTTCAGCATTGTGGATAGCACAATAGCTTCACAGCTCCAGGGTCCCAGGTTCGATTCTGGCTTGGGTCACTGTCTGTGCGGAGTCTGCACATCCTCCCCGTGTGTGCGTGGGTTTCCTCCGGGTGCTCCGGTTTCCTCCCCCAGTCCAAAGATGTGCAAGTTAGGTGGATTGGACATGATAAATTGCCCTTAGTGTCAAAATTGCCCTTAGTGTTGGGTGGGGTTGCTCGGTTGTGGGGATAGAGTGGAGGTGTTAACCTTGGGCAGGGTGCTCTTTCCAGGAGCCGGTGCAGACTCGATGGGCCGAATGGCCTCCTTCTGCACTGTAAATTCTATTTTTTAATTTTAAAAAAAATCTCTAACGGAACAATGCTGTTCAATCGTTAATGCATCACAGGGCAGCACGGTGGCGCAGTGGGTTAGCATTGCTGTCTCACGGCGCCGAGGTCCCAGGTTCAATCCCGGCTCTGGATCACTGTTTGTGTGGAGTTTGCACATTCTCCCCGTTTTTGCATGGCTTTCGCCCCCACAACCCAAAGATGTGCAGATTAGGTGGATTGGACACGCTAAATTGCCCTTTAATTGTAAAAAATGAATTGGGTACTCTAAATGTATTTTTTTAAAGGCATTAATGCATTATTCTTATCTTCCAACAGAAAATTTCCACCAATTTTACTCATTATGTTTCTTTATTCCATGTTGAACCTCAATATATTTATTTGTTATACATGACTTCATTTTGAATTGAATAGCTCTTGAGTCTTCACTCTTAATAACTCTGAAATATACACCATTGAATTCATTGCAAACATGACTGACCAAGAAAAGAAAGTGTTTCACTGGGTCACAGAAATCCCATGAATCTTTGTTCAGTTTGATCATAGTCAGCTTTTAAACAAAGTGAAATATCGTTAAATGGAACAGAATTGAGAATTATGTGTTGCTTATATTTGACCCCTCTGTGTTTTGGTGGGAAACATTCTGCAGCCTAAGTCCCGTTCATGTTAACGAAAGGAGGGGTGACAGCAAATCCGCTCTGAGCCTGGATTTCCTCATCTCCCTGAGTGGCTTTTCCTGTTTCTCCATCATTAAGGCTAAATTTTTCAAAAAAGTGGTTCAGTTAAATCTCTAATTTCCTCCAATTCAGTTCTGTCTAGATGAGCACACATTACCATTAGATATGTTTCGGATGGTGATTAAAATGTCAATAAATTATTTAGTGAACTGAGCAAACTGCCAAGATCCGCACTTTGTTTTTTCATGTATGGAATGATCTGTCTGGACTGTAGAACAATACCTTTCACTGTACCTCATTAATAAATCAAATCCAATCAAAGAGACAGTTTCTTACTTATCTTCAAATTGAAAAGTGTCTTCTTAAAACTTATTTATTCATGGAAGGTGGGTGTCACTGGCTGGACCAGCATTTACTGCTCATTCCAATTGCCTTTGAACTGCATGTCTTGTGAGGCTATTTCAGGGGGCACATTCAAGTCAACCACGACATTGCCGTGGATCTGGAGTCACATGTGGGCCAAGACACGTACGGAGAGCAGATTTCCTAAAGTAATTTGTGACCCAGACAGGTTTTTCAAACAATCATGAGACTTTTAATTTGAGACTTTTATTCAATTTCAATATCTTTCATAGGCAGATTCGATCCCAGATCCCCAGAGCATTAACCTGGGTCTCTGGATTACTAGCCCAGTAACAATACCATTACTCCACTGCCCAGCCCACACAGTCTTGGCAGAATATGATGTCTTGTAACTTCTCAAAATTATAAAGTAATTTATTTTTTCCATTTATTTTTTCAAACAAATTCTAATAGTTCTGCAGTTTCTGGAAACATTTTGGTTGATCGTGTTTATTTTGTAAAATAAAGATAGAGTCTTTGCAATATAACCTCATACACCAATTCACTAATGATAATCAATGTTCACTACTGAATAATCATTAGTTAATTTATTTTTGCCATGAAATCAATACATAGTTAATATAGAAAAGGTACAGAAGGTGAAGTGGCTGCAGGAAGCCACATGTTAGAGGTATAAAAAGGCTTCCTTGACCTTGTTACGAATAACAGTGATTACACTATGTAAAATCAATTTTTAAACTAAATGTGATTACATATGCGACTTACAGCTTCCTACATTACAGCAGTGAATATGTTTCAAAAGTACTCCATTGGCTTTAAAACACTTTAGGAGGTCCAGTGGTCATGAGAGGTTTTATAGAAATGTACATTTGTACTAATTGTCCACAAACTCAGATACATTACACTCGGTGTCCTCACCAAAATCATTGAGAAAGATTCAGTCTTAATGTTGTGTAATAACCACAGCGCTGATACCATTTTGCAGACTGTGAACCTCCAGATACACTACATCCACAATTATCGGTTGTAAAACACAGCGAGTTGTTGTGATTTGGTATGCACTGTCCATAAATGGTGCTGGAATCTCATTGGACTGTAACTTCCAAAAGGAAATTTGGTATAGTCTGAAAAAAACAATAGTCGAACTATGGGATTAAATGGGTCATGGTACAATGCTAGCATGGAACAAAAGGGCCAAATAGACTCCTCTGTGCTCCACGAGCCTTGTATACATGTAAAGCGAGTGGTAACGACCTGGAAGCTACACCTATGAGGGCAGGAGATGCAGAGATGACAGAAGGATTGCAATAGGAAATTGGACAGGCATTGAGAGAAATAAACCCACAGCGATTCGGGGATAGAACGGGGCAATGGACAGACTGGCTTCCTCCACAGGGAGCCGACATGGTCTCAAAGGGCTGAATGGCCCCATTCCCCACCCTCCAGATGCTGTGATCTCAGGAGAGAAATTCAGCTACTCCAGTCACTCCAACTAACTGGAATCTCTCATCTCTGGTGCCATTCTCGCAAATGTTCTCTACACCGTCTCTAAGAACTTCACATCTTTCCTAAGGTGTGGGGCCCATATATAGGGTTCCATTGCAGAGGGAGAGAATTGAAAAGCGGAGGAAATGTTCAACTGGGGTAAGACTACACCGGGAGGACTGTCAACATTGGTGATCTCCATTTAGAAAAAGGAAATAGAGGCACTGGATAATGTGCAACAAAAATTCATAATATGCAGAACTGAGAGCATTTAACACTCAGGAAAGGCCGGGGCTGCTTTTTTCGGGAAAAGAGAAGACTGATGGGTGACCTGCTGGAAATCTTTAACATTATGAAGAAGCTCAATAATCCAATAGGAATTTCAGTAGAAACCTCTTTACCCAGCGAGTGGTGAGAATGTGAAACTCGCTACCACAGCGAGTGGTTGAGGTGAACAGCATGAATACATTGAACGTAACGATAGATACATACATGACGGAAAAAGGAATAGAAGGAGATGCTGATGGGGAGATGTAGAGGGGTGGGTGGATGATCACGTGGAGCATAAATACTAACACAGACCATGGCTACCCTCAGCCAGTATGGGAATTTAACCTGTGCTGTTGGTGTCACTCAGCACAAACCAGCCATCCAGCCAACTGAGCTAACCAATCCCCGTGTAAATCTGTAATAATTCCTTAAATATTAGCGATTGCCTGCCTCCCACCATACTATTTAATGTACTTTTCCAGTGCACCTCAGATAACTTGCCCCTCATACCCTAATAAATTTCTTCTGTGAGAAGCACTGAGATAAATTAAAGAAAAGAACCATGTAACCACCACAGCCCATTTTCATGGCAATGTGGCATGATGTTTGGAGTTTCCAAACAGAAATGGTAATGAAACATCTTGTGGTAATGAAACCTCCAAACACCCTTTCACTCTTTGATCCTTGTGAAATGTGAAACCAGATATTCGCAAGAAGGCTCAGAGAGAATCAGCCCACTGGACACGAAGCCGTGAGACCGGCCAGTCCAGCAGAAAGAAACCCTCTGACCATCCCCATTGACCAACAGAATGAACAAAATGCAGTCCTGGATGTAATTGAGGACAGAAACAATAACAGCAGAATCCAATCCCTGTAATCAGTTGTGAACTTGTTGGTGTCTCAGAAAGTGCGATGAATTACAAAATCCCTTTGCACATTGAGAGCAGGTGAACGGCCTCGCCCCAGTATGGGTTCCCTGCAGATGGCATAACCGAGTTAATTGAGCAAATAGACATAAACGGGTGCAATATAATCGGGATTATTGAGACATGCCTGCATGGTGATCAGGGATGGGAATTGAATATATTCAGTATTTAGGAAGGACAGACAAAAAGGAAGTGGCAATGCTGGTTAAAGAGGAAATTAATGCAATAGTGAGGAAGGATATTAGCTCCGACAATGTGGAATCTGTATGGGTAAAGCTGAGAATCAGCAAGGGGCAAAAAAAAATAATGGGCGTCGTATATCGACCCCCAAATTGCAGTGGTGATGTTGGGATTAGCACAAACAGGAAATTAGGCTGATTGTAAAAGTTTCTATAGGTATGTGAAGAGAAAATGATTGATGAAGATAAATGCATCTTCCTTACAGTCAGAAATAAGGGAATGTATACTAGGGGACAAAGAAACGGCTGAGCAAATAAATACATAATTTGGTTCTGTCTTCACAAATGAGGGCACATATCAGATACCAGAAATGTTGGGGAACGCAGGATTACTGAGAGGGAGGAACTGAGGGAGATCAATATTAGTAAAGAAATGGTGTTGGGGAAATTGATGGGATTGAAGGCTGATAAATCCCCAGGGCCTCAAAATCTGCATCCCAAAGTACTTAAGGATGTGGCTCCAGAAATAGTGGATGCATTGGTGTCATCTTCCAGGATTCTATAGACTCTGGAACAGTTCCTGCAGATTGGAGGGTGGACTATGTAATTCCACTATTTAAAAAGGGATCTAGAGAGAAAACGGAATTATAGACCAGTAAGTCTGACATCGGCAGTGGGGAAATAGCAAGAATTCTTTGTCAAAGATTTTATAGCAAAGCACTTGGAAACCAGTGGCAGGATCAGACAGTCAGCATGAATTTATGAAGAGGAAATCATGCTTGACAAATCTACTGGAATTCTTCGAGGGTGTAACTGGTAGAGTTGATGAGGGGCAGCCAGTGGATGTGGTATATATGGACTTTCAGATGGCTTTTGACCAAAGTCCCGCATAAGATATTAGAACATAGAACAGTACAGCACAGAACAGGCCCTTCGGTCCTCGATGTTGTGCTGAGCAATGATCACCCTACTCAAACCCACGTATCCACCCTATACCCGTAACCCAACAACCCTCCCCCCACTTAACCTTACTTTTTTTTTTTAGGACACTACGGGCAATTTAGCATGGCCAATCCACCTAACCCGCACATCTTTGGACTGTGGGAGGAAACCGGAGCACCCGGAGGAAACCCACGCACACACGGGGAGGACGTGCAGACTCCACACAGACAGTGACCCAGCCGGGAATCGAACCTGGGACCCTGGAGCTGTGAAGCATTTATGCTAACCACCATGCTACCGTGCTGCCCCATTATTGTGTAAAATTAAAGCACATGGGATTAGGGGCAGTATATTGAGATGGATAGAAAACTGGTTGGCAGGCAGGAAACAAAGAGTAGGAATTAATGGTATTTTTCAAATTAGCAGGTAGTGACTAGTGGGGTACCGCAGGGATCCCTCCTGGAAGCCCAGTATTCACAAGATATATTGATGATTAAAAAACTTTTTTTTTTAAAGTAACCAATTCCTATTTTCCAATTAAGGGGCAATTTAGTGTGGCCAATTCACCTACCCTGCACATCTTTGGGTTGTGAGGGTGGGACCCCTGGAGACAGGGGGAGAACTTGTCTCCACACAGTGACCCGGGGCAGGTTTGAACACTGGTCCTCAGCACCGTGAGGCAGCTGTGCTAAACACTGTGTCACTCTATATATTAATGATTTAGATGAGGGAACAAAAAGCAATATCTCCAAATTTGCAGATGACACAAAGCTGGGTGGAGGGTGAGCTGAGAGGAGGATGCAAAGATGCTTCAGTGTGATTTGGACAAGTTGAGTGAGTGGGCAAATGAATGTCAGATGCAGTATAATTTGCAGAAATGCGAGGTTGTCCACTTTGGGATCAAAAATGAGAAGGCAGACTATTAGCTGAATGGCCATAGATTAGGAGAGGGGACTATGCAATGAGACCTGGGTATCCTCATACACCAGTCACTGAAGGTAAGCATGCAGCTACAGCAGGCAGTAAAGAAGGCAAATGGTATGCTAGCAGATTTGAGTACAGGAGCAGAGTTATCTTGCTGCAATTATACTCATGATACTCATAGAATTATTCTGAGATAGGGTCTATGCACATTTGGAAATGAATGATCTTATTAGTGCCAGACAGCATGGTTTTGTACGAGGGATGTCATGTCTCACTAATTTGATTGAATTATTTGAAGAGGTGACAAAAATGATTGATGAGGGAAGGCCTCTGTATGTTGTCTATGTGGACTTCAGTAAAGCATTTGATAAGGTCCCTCATGGGAGGCTGGTGCAAAAGATTAGATCACCTGGGGTCAGGGGTGAACTAGCTGGATGGATCCAGAACTGGCTTGCCCACAGAAGACAGAGGGTAGCAGTGGAAGGGTGCTTTTCCAAATGGAGGTCTGTAATTAGTGGATTCCTCAGGGATCAGTTCTGGGACCTCTGTTCTTTGTAATATATATAAATGACTTGGAAGAAAACATAGCAGATCTGATCAGCAAGTTTGCGGATGATACTAAGATTGCAGGAGTTGCGGACAGTGGTGAAGATTGTCAGAGAATACAACAGGATATAGATAGGCTGCAAAATTGGGCAGAGAAATGGCAGATGGAATTTAACCCGGACAAATGCGAGATGATGCATTTTGGTAGATCCAATGCAGGTGGGAGCTATAAAATAAATGGCAAAACCATCAGGAGCAGTGACACCGAGAGATCTGGGCATGCAGGTCCACAGATACGTAAAAGTGGCAGCACAGGTGGAATGGTGGTGAAGAAAGCAGACAGCATGCTTGCCTTCATAGGACGGGGTATCGAGTATAAAAGCTCGAAAATTATGTTACAATTACATAGAATCTTGGTTCGGCCACATTTGGAATACTGTGTCCCAATTCTGGTCACTGCACTACTAGAAGGACGTGGAGGCTTTGGGGAGAGTACAGAAAAGGTTTACCAATATGTTGCCTGGTATGGAGAGTATTAGCTATGAGGGAAGATTGAACAAACGGGATTGTTTTCCCTACAGAGACGGAGGCTGAGGGACGACCTGATAAAAGTTTATAAGATTTTTAGGGGTATAGATAGTGAACAATTGGAGGCTTTTTCCCAGTGCGGAAATGACAATTACAAGAGGGCACAAATTCAAAGTGAGGGGGAAAAAGGTTCAGTGGAGATGTGCGGGGGAAGCTTTTTACACAAAGGGTGGTGGTGGCTTGGAATGCACTGCCAAGTGAGGTGGTTGAGGCAGATATGTTAGCGACCTTTAAGACTAATCTGGATAGGCACATGAACAGATGGGTTCTAGAAGGATGCAGGCGGTTGGTCTAGATAGGACACGTGACCAGTACAGGCTTGGAGGGCCGAAGGGACTGTTCCTGTGCTGTATTGTTCTTTGCTCTATGCAGGGCCTTGGTGAGGCTGTACCTGGAATATTGTGAGCAGTTTTGGTCTCCTTGTCTGTGGAAGGATGTTCTTGTTCTAGAGGGAGTGCAGCGAAGGTTTACCAGACTGATTCCTGGGATGGTGGGACTGACATATGAGAGATTGAATTCGTTGGGAATGTATTCGCTGGAGTTCAGAAGAATGGGGATCTTATAGAAACCTATAATATTCTTTTTTTTTTTTTTTTTTAAATAATTTTTATTGAATTTTTCAAAATACAAACATTTTAACCCCCCCTACATTTACATTTAAATTATAACAAAACAAAGTCAAACCCCCCTACTTAACAAGAAAAAAAAAAAAAAAAAAAAAAAACCCCCCCCCCCCCCCCCCCCCCCCCGCCGGCGAACCGACAGTCAGACCAACTTATCATTTCTAGCAGCGTCCTCGGGCAGGCCTTGCCCGTGCCACCGCCGCTACCGTACTTCCTTCGTCGTTGTCCCCCCTCCCCCCCCTCCCGCCCTCCCCTCCCCTCCCGGGTTGCTGCTGTCATGGCCTCAGTTTCTATCTCTGATCCAAGAGGTCTAGGAAGGGTTGCCATCGCCTGGAAAACCCCTGCACCGACCCTCTCAGGGCGAATTTGATCCTTTCCAATTGGATGAAGTTTGCCATGTCGTTTAACCAGGTGTTAACACTCGGAGGCCTTTCGTCCCTCCACTGAATCAGGATCCTCCTCCGAGCCACCAAGGATGCAAAGGCTAATATTCCAGCCTCCCTCGCCTCCTGTACCCCCGGTTCCACCCCAACCCCGAAGATCGCAAGTCCCCATCCTGGCTTGACCCTGGACCCCACCACTCTCGACACCGTCCCTGCCACCCCCTTCCAGAACTCCTCCAGTGCCGGACATGCCCAAAACATATGTGCATGATTCGCAGGGCTTCCCGAACATCTAATACACCTGTCTTCACCCCCGAAAAACCGACTCATCCTTGTCCCCGTCATGTGGGCTCTATGCAGTACCTTAAATTGAATGAGACTTAGTCTCGCACATGACGACGACGAGTTGACCCTCTCCAGGGCGTCTGCCCATGTCCCGTCCTCTATCTGTTCCCCCAGCTCTAACTCCCACTTATCTTTCAGCTCCTCTACTGGTACCTCCTCCACCTCCTGCATAATCTTATAGATGTCCGAGATCTTCCCCTCCCCGACCCAGACCCCTGATAGCACCCTATCACTCACCCCCCTGTCGGGGAGCGCGGGGAACCCCGCTACCTGTCGTCTGGCAAATGCCTTCACTTGGAGGTACCTGAACGTGTTCCCCGGGGGGAGCCCAAATTTCTCCTCCAGCTCTCCCAGGCTCGCAAACCTCCCCTCTATAAACAAGTCCCTCAGTTGTCTAATACCCGCCCTCTGCCAGCTCTGGAATCCCCCTCCTGTGTTTCCCGGCGCAAATCTGTGGTTCCCTCTTAGTGGTGCCCCTATCAGACCTCCCACTTCCCCCCTGTGTCGCCTCCACTGCCCCCAGATCTTGAGGGTGGCCGCCACCACCGGGCTCGTGGTATACCTCGTGGGAGGGAGCGGCCATGGTGCCGTTACCAGTGCCCCTAAGCTTATGTTGCCGCAGGACGCCCTCTCCATGCGCTTCCAGGCTGCCCCCTCCCCTTCCATCATCCACTTTCGTACCATCGATGTATTTGCCGCCCAGTAATATCCTGAAAGGTTGGGTAACGCCAGCCCTCCACTATCCCTACTCCGCTCCAAAAAGACCCTTCTAACTCTCGGGGTGCCATGTGCCCACACATACCCCATGATACTACTCGTTACCTTCTTGAAAAAGGCCCTGGGGAGGAAGATGGGCAGACACTGGAACAAAAACAAGAACCTCGGGAGGACCGTCATTTTAACTGACTGCACCCTCCCTGCCAGCGACAGCGGCACCATGTCCCACCTCTTAAACTCCTCCTCCATCTGCTCCACCAGTCTGGAAAAGTTCAACTTGTGTAGGGTCCCCCAGTTCTTTGCCACCTGCACCCCCAAATACATAAAACTTTTAACTGCTCTTTTGAAGGGGAGCCTCCCAATTCCCTCCCCTTGGTCTCCCGGGTGTATTACAAAGACCTCACTTTTCCCCAGATTTAATTTATATCCCGAAAAGTCCCCGAACTCCGCTAGTATCCCCATTACCTCCGGCATTCCCCCCTCCGGGTCTGCCACATACAACAACAAATCATCCGCATAGAGCGAGACCCGATGTTCCTCCCCTCCCCTTGTCAGTCCTCTCCACCCCCCTGAACCCCTCAGTGCCATCGCCAACGGCTCAATCGCTAATGCAAAGAGTAAGGGAGATAGGGGACATCCCTGCCTAGTACCTCGATGGAGCCCAAAATATTCTGACCTCCTCCCGTTTGTTACCACACTTGCCATCGGAGCTGAATAGAGCAGTTTTACCCACTTGATAAATCCCTCCCCAAACCCAAACCTTTCCAACGTCTCCCACAAGTATTCCCACTCCACCCTGTCAAATGCCTTCTCCGCGTCCAGCGCTACCACTATCTCCGCCTCCCCTTCCACTGCTGGCATCATAATCACATTTAACAATCTCCGGACATTTGTGTTAAGTTGGCGTCCCTTCACGAACCCCGTCTGGTCTTCATGGACTACCCCTGGCACACAGTCCTCTATCCTGGTTGCCAGGACCTTTGCTAACAGCTTGGCATCTACATTTAAGAGGGAGATAGGCCTGTAGGACCCGCACTGGACCGGGTCCTTGTCCCGCTTCAAAATCAAGGAGATCAGGGCCTGCGACATTGTTGGAGGCAGAACCCCCCCCTCGCGCGCCTCATTGAAGGCTCGCACCAGCACTGGACCCACCAAGTCCACAAATTTCCTGTAAAACTCCACCGGGAACCCATCCGGCCCCGGCGCCTTCCCCGCCTGCATCTGGCCTATCCCTTTAATTAGCTCCTGCAGCTCTATCGGCGCCCCCAACCCTTCCACCAGCTCCTCCTGTACCTTTGGGAACCCCAATTTGTCGAGAAAGTTCTTCATTCCCCCTCTCCTCTTCGGCGGTTCAGACCTATACAATTCCCTATAGAAGTCCCTAAAGACCCTATTCACCTCTTGCCCCTTCTGCACTACATCCCCACCCCTCTCTCTCACTCCCCCAATCTCTCTGGCTGCATCTCGCTTACGAAGCTGGTGTGCCAGCATCCTGCTCGCCTTTTCCCCGTACTCATACGCCGCACCCTGCGCCCTTCTCCACTGCATTTCCGCCTTCCTAGTGGTCAGTAGGTCGAACCTGGCCTGCAAGCTACGCCGCTCCCTTAATAGCCCCTCCTCTGGCGCCGCCGCATATTTCCTATCTACTTCTAGGAGCTCCCCCACCAGCCTCTCCCTTTCCTGCCTCTCCTTCCTCTCTCTGTGTGCCCTTATGGAGATCAGCTCTCCTCTAATCACTGCTTTCAAGGCCTCCCAGACCGTCCCCACCTGCACCTCACCTGTGTCATTCGTACCCAGATAGTTCTCAATGCCCGTTCTCACCCTTCTGCACACCTCTTCGTCCGCCAACAGCCCTACATCCAGGCGCCACAACGGGCGTTGGTCCCGCGCCTCCCCCATGTCCACGTCCACCCAATGTGGTGCATGGTCCGATATCGCAATGGCCGAGTACTCCGTGTCCTGCACTCTCGGTATCAGCCCCCTGTTCAATACGAAAAAATCGATCCTAGAGTACACTCTGTGGACGTGGGAGAAAAAAGAATACTCCCTCGCCCTAGGCCTACCAAATCTCCATGGGTCTACCCCTCCCATCTGCTCCATGAACCCCCTTAACACCTCTGCCGCTGCCGGCCTCCTATTCGTCCTGGAACTCGATCTATCCAGCCCAGGGTCTAACACCGTATTAAAGTCCCCTCCCATGATCAGGCCCCCTGCCTCCAGTCCCGGGATGAGGCCCAGCAGGCGCCTCATAAAACCCGCGTCGTCCCAGTTCGGGGCATACACATTTACCAGTACCACACTCTCTCCCTGCAGCCTACCCCTCACCATCACGTACCTGCCCTCCTTGTCTGCCACCACCTCTGCCGCCACAAACGACACTCTCTTTCCCACCAAAATCGCCACCCCCCGGTTCTTGATATCCAAGCCTGAGTGGAACACCTGTCCCACCCACCCCCTTCTCAGGCGGACCTGATCTGCTACCCTCAAATGAGTCTCCTGCAGCATTGCTACATCAGCCTTCAGTCCCTTCAGGTGTGAGAAGACCCTTGATCTTTTGACCGGCCCATTCAGCCCCCTTACGTTCCACGTGATCAATCGGGTCGCAGAGCGACCCGTCCCTACTCCCTGTCGATTAGCCATGTCTTGTCCCTTGCTTGCCCCGGGTCATCCCTTCTTTTCTGACCCGCTTCCCATAGCGATGGCCCCCCCCCCCCACCCCCCCCGGCTCTCCCCTTCTCGTCCCTGGTCTTTCTAGCAGCAACCCGGTGTCCCCCCCCCATTCCCCCCCCCCCTTCCCCCCCCCCCCCCCCCCCCCCCCCCCCCCCTGGCTAGGACCCCTCCTAGCCGCGATGTACCCCACATCGTACTCCCGAGAGTCAGCTGGTCTCCGCTGACCCGGCTGCTCCTGCCACATTCCGACTCCTCCCGGTTCACCCCATCTGCGCCCGTGAAAGATCCCCTTAAAACCCCCGAGAAAGACCCGCATAATCAACCCGCTCCCCCCCGTCCCGTCTCCCCAACTTAACGATATAAATACAAATACCCAATGGCAACTAAATACATAAATACTTAACTACATACTTAAATAACAAAATAATTAACTAACTATCAACTAACAGTGTGCCCAACCATCACCCTCCATCAAACAGTATAAATAACCGCAGATAACCATAACCCGAAAAGAAAAAAAAGAACAAAAAACCCCCCCAAGCACCCAAAGAAAAAGGGTAAGAGGGGTAAATAACTAAGGGAAATTGGAAACGGGAAAAAACACCCCATAAGAAGCCAACGACCCACAATAGAGATTTCAACAGTACAAATATACAGAAACACCCAACAACTCGAAACCTTCAAAATATTCAGAAAAGTCAACCGTTCGAGAAAAAACACCCCAAACACTCCACGAAACTGTTACCCAGTTCCGACCTGGCCTGAAAAAGAAAAGGGCCACTTGCACAATCAAGAGTCCCCCGGCGGCTACGACCGCCGGTGCTCCCAGGTTTTAGTTCGTGTCCAACTTTTCCTCTTGTACAAAGGTCCAGGCCTCCTCTGGGGACTCGAAATAATGATGTTGGTCCTTGTAGGTGACCCACAAGCGCGCCGGTTGCAACATTCCAAATTTGATCTTTTTCGCGTGTAGCACCGCCTTTGTCCGGTTGTACCGGGCCCGCCGCTTTGCCACCTCTGCACTCCAGTCCTGGTACACCCTTACCGTCGAGTTCTGCCACTTGCTGCTTTTCTCCCTTTTAGCCCACCTCAGGACTTTCTCTCGATCACTTAGCCGCTGGAACCGCACCAGCACCGCCCTCGGGGGCTCGTTTGCCCTAGGCCTCCTGGCCATGACCCGGTATGCCTCTTCCAATTCCAGGGGCGCCGGACCGGCCCCTTCCCCCATCAGGGAGCTCAACATCTCCGCCACATATCCCGGGAGATCCGACCCCTCCAGGCCTTCTTCCAGGCCCAGGATCCTCAAATTTTTCCTCCTCATCCGAGTGTCCAGCTCCTCGAAGCGGCTCTGCCACTTCATGTGGAGTGCCTCGTGCACCTCCACCTTTGCCCCGATGACTGTGGCCTCCTCCTCCCTCGCGGCCATCTCCTGCTGCAGATCTTTAATCGACGCCTCTTGGATCGCCTGGGCTCCCACCAACCTGGTGGCCGTCGCGTTCATGGACTCTAAGAGTTCCACTTTCATCTCCGTGAAAAAACGGAGGAGAGCGGCCTGCTGCTCCTCCGCCCATTTCTTCCACTCCTCCGGTGCACCGCCGGCCGCCATTTTGATTTTCTTCCCCCGCTTTTTTTGGGGAGCTGCTGCCGTTTTTCTTGCCGCTCCACTCCGGGTACCGACCATAAAATCGGTCTAGTTCTCCTCAGGGGACCTTCCCCCACCGGGATTCGTTTTTTCAGCGCCGTTGGGGCCCTCCAATTGGCCCAAAAACACCTTTGTTGCAGGAGCTTCCAAATGTGCGGCTTAGCTAGTCATAGCCGCAACCGGAAGTCAGAAACCTATAATATTCTAACAGGACTTGACAGGGTAGATGAAGGAAAGATTTTTGCGATGGTGGGAGTGTACAGAACCAGAGGTCGCAGTCTGAGGATACGGGGTGGACCATTTCGGACAGAAATGAGGAGAAATTTCTTCAACCAGAGAGTGGTGAGCCTGTGGAATTTGTTACCACAGGAAATAGTTGAGGCCAATACATTGTATGTTTTCAAGAAGCAGTTAGATATCGCACTGAGGGCGAAGGGGATCAAAGGATATGGAGGGGAAATCGGGATTAAGCTATTGAGTTGGATGATAAGCTATGATCATAACGAATGGCAGAGCAGGCGCAAAAGGCCAAATGGCCTCTTCCTGCTCCTATTTTTTATGTTTCTATCTAATCTCTTCCCACATTAAGAGCAGGTGAACGGCCTCTCCCCAGTGTGAACTCGCTGGTGTGTCTGCAGACTGGATAACTGTGCGAATCCATTCCCACAGAGGGAGCAGGCAAACGGCTTCTCCCCAGTGTGAACTCGCTGATGTCTCTGCAGGATGGATGGATCAATAAATCCCTTCCCACACTGAGAGCAGGTGAATGGCTTCTCCCCTGTGTGAATTTGCTGGTGTGTCTGCAGGGTGGATAAATCACTGAATCTCTCCCCACACTGAGAGCAGGTGAATGACGTCTCCCCAATGTGAACTCGCTGATGGCTCCGCAGACTGGCTAACCAAGTGAATTCCTTCCCACACTGAGAGCAGGTGAATGGCTTTTCCCCAGTGTGAAGTCGCTGGTGTGTCTGCAGGATGGATAACGAAGTGAATCCCTTCCCACACTGAGAGCAGGTGAATGGCTTTTCCCCAGTGTGAATTCGCTGATGTGTCTGCAGGATAGATAACAAAGTGAATCCCTTCCCACACTGAGAGCAGGTGAATGGCCTCTCCCCAGTGTGCACTTGCTGGTGTGTCTGCAGACTGGATAACTGTGCGAATCCATTCCCACAGAGGGAGCAGGTGAACGGCTTCTCCCCAGTGTGAACTCGCTGATGTCTCTGCAGGATGGATGAATCAATAAATCCCTTTCCACACTTAGAGCAGGTAAATGGCCTCTCCCCTGTGTGCCTGCGTCGATGAATCTCCAGCCTCGATGGGAATCTGAATCCCTTCCCACAGTCCCCACAATTCCACGGTTTCTCCATGTTTTGGGTCTCGTGTCTCTCCAGATTGGACAATCAGTGGAAGCCTTGTCTATACACAGAACGTGTTCACTCTCTCTCCTCACTGTGGATGTTGTGATGATTTTTCAGGCCGTGTAACTGGTTAGAGCTCTTTCCACAGTCAGTTCACTGGAACACTCTCACTCGGGTGTGTGTTGTGTGGGTCTCGGTGCTTTTACAGTCACACTGATGTTTCCACAGTCAGTTCACTGGAACTCTCTCACTCGGGTGTGTGTTGTGTGGGTCTTGGTGCTTTTCCAGTCACACTGATGTTCCCACAGTCAGTTCACTGGAACACTCTCACTCGGGTGTGTGTTGTGTGGGTCTCGGTGCTTTTCCAATCATGCTCACATTTAAAATCTTTTGAAGCCGACATTTCCCCTTCTCGCCGATGATATTCAGATCAGAAGGAATCGAGTGAATTTGTCACATCGAAACGTGATGTTTGAGATTCCTCCTCTTCCAATATCCTTTAAAAACAATTTACAAAAGTCATCATTGTTAGTACTGGTAGAAATTCAGAACAGACAATTCTAGTTCCTGTGGGACATTATTTCCTATCTCATTCTCCAAAAGCTATAAATCTCAATCCCACACACTCTCCCTCCATTCTCACTCTGCTGTATCTAATATTCATCCTCCCAATTCTCCTGAAGGTGCTGATTCATGTTGATTGACAGATCCAAGCTCAGCTCACTGCTTCCTGACCAGGACACAGAGATTATAATAGGAGCAAGAGTCAGCCATTCGGCCCACCGAGTCTGCTCAACCATTCAATGAGATCCTTGGCCGATCTACCTCAGCACCATTTCCCCCACACGATCCCCATGTCCCTTGATATCTTCAATATCTAGAAACCTGTCAATATTTGTCTTGAACATACCTGATGACTGAGGCTGCACATTCCTCTGGGGTAGAGAATTCCAAAGCTTCACCACATTCTCGAGTGAAGAAATTCCTCCTCATCTCAGCTTTCTCTCTATTTTCCTACCTGTTCCCCATAACCCTTAACTCATTGTCAATAAAATATCTGTCAAACTTGTGCTTCAATATATTCAATGACCCCCAGATACAACTGGTCCCTGTGGAAGAGAAATCCAAAGACTAACAACCCTCTGAGGGAAGAGATGACTGGAAATTAGGGCAGCAGGGTAGCATGGTGGTTAGCATAAATGCTTCACAGCTCCAGGGTCCCAGGTTCGATTCCCGGCTGGGTCACTGTCTGTGTGGAGTCTGCACGTCCTCCCCCTGTGTGCGTGGGTTTCCTCCGGGTGCTCCGGTTTCCTCCCACAGTCCAAAGATGTGCGGGTTAGGTGGATTGGCCATGCTAAATTGCTCATAGTGTCCTAATAAAAGTAAGGTTAAGGGGGGGTTGTTGGGTTACGGGTATAGGGTGGATACGTGGGTTCGAGTAGGGTGATCATGGCTCGGCACAACATTGAGGGCCGAAGGGCCTGTTCTGTGCTGTACTGTTCTATGTTCTATATAACGTAGCTACAGTCTTATATTACAGGACGAGAAATAATAATACATTTACTTTATTACAAATGGTAAATAATATATCTAACCTGTACCATGTAACAACACGAGACATATCTCTGTCCATTATTAATTTAATGTCCCCTGAAATGTCAGCCAGCTCCTGGGGGAACCCACCCCTTTAATTGTGAACATTACGAAAGAGACAATCCTTTTTTGAACTAAATTTAGAGTAATCAATTATTTTATTTTACCCTGCACATCTTTGGGTTTTGGAGGTGAGACCCACGCAGACACGGGGAGAATGTGCAAACTCCACACGGACAGTGTCCCAGGGCCGGGATTCGAACCCGGGTCCTCAGAGTCATAGGCAGCAAAGGTAATCACTGTGCCGTGTGCCTCCCCAGAGAAACTAGAATTGTCTGTTCAAAATTTCTATCCTGGATTGACAGTGATGACTTTTTTTTTTAAATTACAAAAAAATTACATTTAGACTATCCAAGTCTTTTCTTCCCCCCGATTAAGGAGTAATTTTAGCGAGGCCAATTCACCTGCCCTGCACATCTTTTTGGATTGTGGGGGCCAGTCCAACACAGAGAGAATGTGCAAACTCCATACAGACAGTGACCTGGGCCGAGATCAAACCCGGGTCCTCAGCTAACCACTGAGCCACCGTGCCTGCCCCTAATGATGACTTTTGTGAACTCCTTTTACAGGATATTACAAGGGGAGGATTTACAGATGGAAACTCAAATCAAACTTCACATCAAGATTTAACAGTCACTCCATTCATCAGGACCTGAATATCATTGGCCCGTGAATGTGGAAGAAGAAATGTTTGTCTGGTCTGTCTGTAGGAAAAGATTTTCAAGATCAGTGTGACTAAAAAACCCGTTATACACATGACTCGAGTGAGAGTGTTCCAGTGAACTGACTGTGGAAAGAGCTTTAACCAGTCACACAGTCTGAAAAAACATCACTCCGTTCAGAGTGGGGAGAGACCGTAGACATGCTCTCTGTGGGGACAAGACTTCAACTGATCGTCAAACTTGGAGAGGGACAAGGACACCAGCAGCATGCTGAAACCATGGAAATATGGGGACTGTGGGAAGGGATTCAGATCCCCATGTGAGCTGGAGACTGATCACCGTAGTCATACCGGCGACAGACCATTCACCTGTTCTGAATGTGGGAAGGGATTCACTCAGTTATCCTGGTGAGGATTTATCCTCGAGGTGGACAATATCATCGTTCTTTTTCTTCTGAGAGGGGCTGCCCCACCAGAAGTGAGCTGGTGAATGAGAGTAAGATGGGGGCTGCAGTTGTTGAACAAGTTTTGGCTGGTTTTGTCTGGGTCAGGGCCGTGGGGGGGGGGGGGTGGCGTTGGTTTCAATTTGTGTATCTGGGTGGGGCATAGGCAGGAAATGGGGGTGGGAGAGAGGGGTTAGCTTGCTGGTGATGACTATAGAACTGTTTTTGTTTTTCTCTCAGGGTGTGTGTGGTGGCCATCTTGTGTGGGCCCTTGGCCTGTACTTTTTGAAGATTTACTCGATCGTCCCTCACAGTGGAAACGGCTGATTCGATGATGGGGAATTGGGGGTGGGAGACCCCGGATTCGGCTGGTCACCTAGAATATAAGGGGATTGGGTGGAACAGTGAAGGGGTCGAGTTTTTTCGCTCACTGAAGGAATCTAAATGCTGGTGTGGTGTTCTTGCAGGAGACTCAGAGTTCAGACCAGGGTGGCACGGTGGCGCAGTGGTTAGCACTGCTGTCTCATGGCGCTGAGGTCCCAGGTTCAATCCTGGCCCCGCATCATTGGCTGTGTGGAGTTTGCTCATTCTCCCCATGTCTGCATGGGCTTCGCCCCACAACCCAAAGCTGTGCAGGTTAGCTGGATTGGCCACGGGAAATTGCCCCTTAATTGGAAAAAAAAATAATTGGGTACTCTAAATATATATTTAAAAAAATAAAGATCAGACCAGATGGTGGAGGGGTGAGCCAAGTGTTTCACTCGGGGTTTGACAAAGGGCTCAAGCTGCTGCAATTCTAATCAATAAACAGATTCCTCTTTCGGTCACTGGGCTTGTTGCTGACACTAATGGGAGATACGTGGTGGTCAGTGGGTCATTGGCAGGTACATTGGTGGTGCTGGTGTATGTCTCTGACCCTAACTGGGACGATGGGCGGCACAGCAGCCCAGTGGTTAGCACTGTTGCTTCACAGCACCAGGGACCAGGGTTCAATTCCCAGCTTGGGTCACTGTCTGTGCAGAGGTTGCACATTCTCTCCGTGTCAGCGTGGGTTTCCTCCGGGTGTTCCGGTTTCTTCCCACAGTTCCAAAAAACGTGCTGTTAGGTAATTTGAACATTCTGAATTCTCCCTGTGTACCTGAACAGGCGCTGGAATAGATGACCAGGAGATTTTCACAGTAACTTCATTGCAGTGTTACTAATAAAGAATGTGGCAATAATAAAGATTATTATGTGGCAATTGTGAAAACATTGTTGGGATCCATCCCAGACCTGGATCCAGATCAATTGATTCTTGGAGGAGACTTCAATTGTGTTCTGGACCCTAAATGGACTGGTCCAAGCTGATTCAACCACAACAAAAACATGAAAAAGGAATGAAACCAGACGGACCACCCGGCATCGACCCAGGCACCAGAAACAACAACGGCAAACCCAGCAACAGATTTTTTTAAACTGTTCCCATCAGCAGATTGTAAAAGGATTATGGGACACAGATTTAAGATTGTGAACAAGATCTACAGGGGAGATAGGAGGTAGACATTTTATACAGTGGGTGATAATTATCTGAACAAAGGTCGATAATCTCCAGGTCCTGATAACCCGAATGGTGCTGTCAGAATTTGACGTGAGGATTGGTTGTGAGTTTCCTGTCTGCGAATCCCTTTCTAATCTCCTGTGAAAGAAGTTTACAACGGCATCACTATCAGTCCAGAAATGTAACTCAGGAAAGATAAATATTTCTCCTGGTTTGTATTTGTTGTGTGTAAATCATACAATTTACAGTGCAGAAGAAGGCTATTCGGCCCATCAAGTCTGCACTGGCTGTTGGAAAAAGCACCCTTCCCAAGCCCACAACCCCCCCCCCCTCCCCTCCCCTCCCCTCCCCCCCCCCCCCCTATCCCCATAACCCAGTAACCCCACCCAGCACTAAGGACAATTTTGGACATTAAGGGCAATTTAGCATGGCCTATCCACCTGACGTGCACATCTTTGGACTGTGGGAGGAAACTGGAGCACCCGGAGGAAACCCACGCACACACGGGGAGGATGTGCAGACTCCGCACAGACAGTGACCCAAGCCGGGAATCGAACCTGGGACCCTGGAGCTGTGAAACAATTGTGCTAACCACTATGCTACCATGCTCCTCTCCTACTAACCCTCCATAAAAGGGGTTTCCAAAATTTATCACCGTCAGTCCAGGATAGAAATTCACAACATTCTCCCCTCCTGCTCCCTTGCCCAGGATGACCGCTCATGCCCCTCCCCGGTGCAAACTGACCACTTTGCTATGTGCTGTCCCTTGATTTGAGGGTGATGTTGATTCAGGATTGTGAGTTTCTGCCCTGGGTCTTCATGTGGCTGAACAGAGCCGCAGAGCTTTGGACACATGGGGCAGGATGTCCAATGAGATAGTGAAATCCGGAGAGCAGGATTGGCTTCCTTTTCTTTCCATCTCTGCCACCACTTTGCATTCACCTGAAGAAGGAGCCGTGCTCCGAAAGCTCGTGTTTGAAACAAACCTGTTGGACTTTAACCTGGTGTTGTAAGACTTCTTACTGTGCTCACCCCAGTCCAACGCCGGCATCTCCACATCATGACCACTTTGCATCATCAATAAAACATTGGGACTGAAAGACTAATCCAGTTTGATGGACAAGTTGTCTCCATTCTGAAGAATGGGGAACAAGCTCCTCCCACTCATTGAAACATCGGCCCCGACAGAGATGAGAAACGCGCATGCGCCCTGATGCACATCCAATAAAGATGGCGGCCGTCAACTCGAGCCGAATATGAGCTGCAGCTCCGCTCCGTACAAACTGGGTCCCGGAAACTATTTTCCGCGGTTTGCGGCTCACAACAGTTTTACACAACGTTTCCGCGATCTCTCGCTCCCTCCACATTGTTAAATGCCTCTCACCAATTTCCGTCCGAAAAACACTTCCTTCGACATCGCCATTACCCACACTGCGCATGCTTCAATCACAGCCTGGCCCCGCCTCTCGTTCACTCCGATTGGTTGGAGGACCAACTGCTCCTGGTCGGTCCTCCAGTCCCGCCCCTCCTCTTCATATTGGTCGGGACCTGCCGTCAATCATCCGGGCATTGTGACGGTAACAGCCTCAGGCTGATACGTGATTGTTCCTGTCTCTGCCCAGCCCCCTCCCCAATCCTGCTGCCCTCTGACCTCACCCCTCTGCCTGAGGTGGGACCACCTGGGGCTTTTGTGAAGACGAAGGGCTTTGTTTTGGGCCCCACAGGGCTGAAGAGCGCCGTCCGCCTGCCTTTCACCGCCTGTGGTGACTGTGGGGCAGCCTGGGACATTGTTTTAGGCCCCTCCAGGGCTGAAGAATGCTGCCCCGCTCTGCTGTTGCCCTGCAGCACCTTCCCTTGTGGCACCTGCTGTTGTGGTGCCACGTCCATCCCCCTCTTCCCATCCTTGCCCTATTACCCTGGTCTTAGATACATGGCCAGACCGTACCAGGGGTGGGCATGGCCAATACCCCAGGGGCATCCTCCACTCTGCCAGGGGCAGGGCAGCCAAGAACCTTTGTGGGGACGGGAGCCTGTCGACCCTCCGCTGCCTCCGAGGCGCCCTCGCCTTTCCACCTACTAACACGGCAACTTAGGGTCAAATGTTATGCCCACCCCACCATGACCATCGAGGTGGGCACTCGTGCGATGGCCGGGGTCTTCGGCCCCTCGACCATCGTAGCCGCCTTCCGGATGTACGGCAAGGTCGTGTTTTTCCTGCGGGCCGAGCAGACGGTCCACCATGTCCTGGAAAGGGGGCTCATGGTGTGCGGGACACATGTGGCGCTGGACCCGCTGGAGTCCATCGCCGAATGTGTGGTTATTTCAAATGTCCCGCCCTACATCCCCACCGAGCTCCTCCTCCCCAACTCAACCTCCTGGGGGAGGTCAGGTCCGGGGTGGCGCTGCTGTCGCTCGGCCTGCGGGACCTGCCCCTCCGCCATGTATACTCCTTCTGGCATCAGTTTTTGTCCGCCTGACCCGGGAGGAGGTCACAGAGGGAGGCTTTGTGGTCTCCCACCAAGGGAAGGACCGTAAAGTGTTCTGGTCTGTGGATGGCCTGTGGTGCCATGCCTGCAGAGGGCTGGAGGATATTCGCCGGAACTTCCCCACCCTAACGGCCACCACCAACACCACCTCCAGGGTGGCCACAGCTGGCACTGCCGCCTCTCTCCTCTGCCACTTCTTTGCCCAGCAGCCGGCCCCTGGCAACACCGTGGCTGCTGGCGGGGGGCGGGGGGAGGAGAGGGAGCCTCCGCTAGACCAGAGGCAGCATAAAAAGGCCAAATGGAAGACGGCACGGCGGTCAGACCGGGCCCATCCACACCTTGGCCCCATCATGGGTACTGACCCCGTGCCCATCCCAACCAACTTGGAGGCCGCAACCTCACCACAGGACACCACTGCCACCTCGCCTGGAGAGACCTCCACACAGGCTCCGGAGGATGGTGGGGACCCTGTGTACGGCCCCGGGCTGGAGGCTGTTACAGCCTCGCCACAATCCCAGGGGCTGGGCGTGCAGGGAGGGAGGGGGGGGGATGCTGCTGAGGGCCCTCCAGCAGTGGAGACCCTGCAGCGAGGTGACCCTGCCCCCCACAAGCGGCGCCTGTCCGGGCCGGAGGATTTTGCTACCCCCTCCCCAGGCGGTCGGGGTTGGGTGTCTCCTGTGTTTATTCCCATCATTCTGATGCCCAGCCCTGTTAAAAATGAAGGTCAAGGTGGTCTCCAAGGCCACTGAGGTGCCCATTCTGCCGTCCCCTGAGCAGGGAGGCCTGGGGTCGGGGGGAGACGTGACCCCCGAGGCCTCGTCCCGCCCGGTACAATTTTACTCCCCGGTCACCTCCTTTTGTTCATCGCTGGGGGCTGGCGGCAGCCACCAGTGTCCTTATATATTCGGCTCATGGGCGGGCGGCGGCGAGGAAGGCTCCCCGCTCATAACACCCAAGCAGATGATGCCAGGTTCCATCCTAGAGCTGTTCCCGGGGGTCTTCCGTGGTCTCTCCAAGGGCCCGGCATCGACAGCGGAGGCGGGTCTGAGCTGCCGCCATCCACGGACCCTGAATCGTGGGGGGGGGGGGGGGGGCTGCAGGGAACCCACCTCAGGACGATCATGGGGGTGGGATGAAATGAAAATCGCTTATTGTCACAAGTAGGCTTCAAATGAAGTTACTGTGAAAAGCCCCTAGTCGCCACAGTCCGGCGCCTGTTCGGGGAGGCTGATACGGGAATTGAACCGTGCAGGTGGCCTGCCTTGGTCTGCTTTAAAAGCCAGCTATTTAGCCCTGTGCTAAACCAGCCCCGGCCTACTTGGGTCAAGGGCATGTCGATGGCCCCGCAGCGCCTGCTACGGGGGCTCGGGCTCAGCCAGTGACTGCTCGGAGGAGGAATGCTGCTCAGTGGTGGGTGAGGAGGAGGATTTAGATGCTGTCTGCAGTGAGGCAGAGGGCAGCCTCATGCCCGGCACCGAGTCTCCCCTCATCCCTTACGGGCATTTTTGAAAAGCATCATGGTTACCGGGACTGTGCGCGGCTGGACCTGGACATCTGGAGAAATCTGGGGCTGCTCCTCGAGTCCAAAGCAGAGAACTGATATGTCGAGCGCCTTCCTGTCCCTTGACCAGGAGAAGGGGTTCGACAGGGTGGGTTCGAGTATTTGCTCAGGACTCTGCGAGCTTTCGGGTTCGGGACACACTTTGTCACCCGGATCCGATTACTGTACACCGCCTCGGAGTATCTGATTAAGGTTAACGGGTCCCTGACGGCGCCCCTTCGCTTTGGGAGAGGAGTGCGTCAGGGGTGCCCCCTGTCCGCCCAACTTTATTCTCTCTGCGTGGAGCCTTTCCTGTGCCTCCTGCGGAGGAGGTTGTTGGGGCTGGTTCTGCAGGAACCAACCACGTCGGTGGTTCTTTCGGCTGACGCTGATGACATGCTCCTCATGTTCACTGATCCCGGTGGCCTGCGGAGGATGCAAGAGTGCCAGGCTGTGTACTCCGCCGCGTCTTCTGCTAGGATGAACTGGACTAAATGTTCCGGACCCCTGTTTGGTCCGTGGCAGATGGACCCCCTTCCAGAGGAACGCAGGCCCTCCAGCTGGACCCGGACCAACATCCTCTACTTGGGAGTCCATCTTTACCCAGCAGAGGAAGCCTGGCCGGCGAACTGGCAGGAGTTAGAGACTGAGGTCACCGCTCGCCTGGGACGCTGGACAGGACGGCTCAGAGTGCTGTCCTGCAGGGGTCGAGTTCTCTTCATAAACCAGCTGGTTGCCTCCATGCTGTGGTACCGGCTGGTCACTTTGACTCCTCCCCCTGACTTTGTCGCATCCAGAGAACTCTGATTCGGTTTTTCTGGGACAATGGATTGCACTGGGTCGCTGCAGAGGTCTTGAATCTCCCGATTGCTGAGGGCGGTCAGGTGCTGGTGTGCCTTTGCACCCAGGTAGTGACTTTCCGCCTTCAGAGTCTGCAGCGTTACCTGTACGTTGAGCCTTCTCCACGATGGTGTGTCCTGGCGACGTATTTCTTCTGCCAGTTGTATGACCTGAACTACGATGTGCAGCTTCTGTTCGTTGACCAGCAAGGTCTTCGAAGTTCATTGTTGGCACTGCCCGTCTGTACCAGGACCTTCTCAAAGTCTGGAGCATGGTCGCAATGCCCCACAGCTCTCCCCCGTTAGGAGTAGTGGTTATCGTAAGGGAGCTGCTGCTCAGGAATCCGCACCTCCGCCAATATCCATTCCAGTGGCTGGCAGAGCGGAGGGCTGTGGATCCGGGGTGACCAGGATCGGTGACGTGCTGGGTGGTGGAGGAGTGGGCTGGATAATGCCCTACGAGCTTGCGGAGTGCGGAGCTGTGTCCGTCCAGCGCACGGCCAAAGCTATCCGAGGCCTCAAATCAGTGATGCTCAGCCCCGTGGGCACACTTAAACACGAGACGGTGCAGTTGTCCAGGGGCATCCCATCTGGGTGGATGCCAGCTTGGACCCCCCATCCCCCCCTCCGGGTGCCGGTGCCCCACCACCTCAGCTGCCTTGTGAAAATACCCTCCTTTTCGCACCGCGGGAAGGGGTTTCCTGTACGGCCTGCAATTGCACACTTTCCACCTCTTTTTAAAAAAAATAAATGTAGAGTACCCAATTCATTTTTTTTTCCAATTAAAGGGAAATTTAGTGTGTTCAATCCACCTAACTTTCTCATCTTTGGGTTGTGGGGGCGAAACCCGCGCAAACACGGGGAGATACTTTCCACCTCCTTGCCCTCGCCCGCCGTCCGGACACGTCTTTGTGTGCCATGTTGCCGTCGGGCGGTGGAGGACCCTCTTCAGACACGTCCTCCCCATAAAACTTGGGGATTTGGGGTGGAGGCTGTTGCACAGGGCAACCGGAGTATATCACTTAGTCTGGCATGATACACGGTGTGAAAACTAAGTAAAGTTAAGACACCACATGGCCTCCCCAGAGACCTGCCACTTTTGCGGCCTGGTGGAGACCGTGGAGCACGTGTATGTTGCCTGTCCTGGGCTGCACTTCCTTTTTGCTTTCCTGACAATGTTCTTGTTGGAATTTTGTTTGCAATTTAGCCCCACGCTCCTGATGTACGGATACCTGGTGCGGAGGGAGGCGGGGAAGGCAGAGAACCTCCTTGTGAACCTGCTCCTGGGCCTGGCCAAACTTGCCATTAATAGGTCCAAGCAGCGGGCGAGCGAGGGGGTCATCCGACCTGACTGTTTGCCCCTCTTCCGCAGCCTTGTTCGCGGCCGGGTGACCCTAGAGCGTGCGGTGTCCACGGGCTCACTCACTCGAGGCCTTCCGTGCTTGGTGGGAGCCGCAGGGTGTCCCTGGAGCATGCGGTGTCCATGGGCACATTCAAGGCCTTCCGTGCTCGGTGGGAGCCGCAGGGTGTCCCTGGAGCATGCGGTGTCCACGGGCACACTCAAGGCCTTCCGTGCTCGGTGGGAGCCGCAGGGGTTGGGCTGCCTTATAGACCCTGATTTTCACACTTTGATTTGATGGGTTTTGTTAAGTTTCTGTTTCCTTTCCAGTTCCTTTTGGGCTGTGCTCCATTTGTTGTTTGGGAACAGCCCCCTTTGTTTTGTCCATCTGTTAATGTTTGTTCCTTTACTTAGTTTTCACACCGTGTATCACGCCAGACTAAGTGGCGGATGCAGAATATACTCCTGCTGTGGGGAGATAAACATCGCAGGTCATCACTCACAAAACTCAAAACACAAAATAAAAAAGTTATAATTATCTGCCTTTATCATATGACAGTCGTTAAACCTTATAAAACCACAGGGTCTCAGACAATAACAGTGGAGATGGGGCCCAGAGGATAACCAGCAAAGGATTCACTCACTTTGAGAGTAACCAACACAGTGTCTGTTACAATAATAAGTCAGACACAGCCGGTTCTGTCCGGGAATGGAGACTCTGAACAGAAATAACCGGTTCATTTGTAAATGTCACCACAATGTGATCTGTGTGACTCTGCCCTGACTCTGTGGACAGATATAGGCCGCACTGACAGATGTTCTCACCAGATTGTGGTCCCTGGATTTATTTTCTGCTCAGAAGTGAGATGTGCGGTTTGGAACCGGCAGCAGAGAAACAGGAAGTTGTGTTACCTGAGAATGAAACAGCAGGCGTCAGTTTCATGTTATCACCGTGAACAGTCTTCCTGCCTGTGAGGGTGAACTCACTCTGACAGCATCAAGAACACCCACACAGATTGCTGCCGGCCTCAGCATTACATTCACCTCCATTCCAATTTTAAACATCAAAATATGAGGTTATTTAGATTTTTAACACTTTCACTGAACTGGAAGATGGACTGAGGATATCACTGGGAGAAATGAGGGGACATCACAGAAACTTAAATTTTCCTCAAAGAGGGTTATTAGAAAATAGGAGATTAAAAGTGAGTCAGGGCCAATCAGGGAGAGAGAGAAAGTGAGAGAAAGGATTGAGTCTCCAGAAATGAGATGTTCACTCAGAAAGCAGAGAGGAGGGCAGCACGGTGGCTCAGTGGGTTAGCACTGCAGTCTCACGGCGCTGAGGTCCCAGGTTCGATCCCGGCTCTGGGTCACTGTTCGTGTGGAGTTTGCACATTCTCCCCGTGTTTGCATAGGTTTTGCCCCCACAACCCAAAAGATGTGCAAGGTGGGTGGATTGAACACGCTAAATTGCCCCTTAATTGGAAAAAATTAATTGGGTACTCTAAAATTTAAAAAAGAAAAAAAAGAAAGCGCAGAGGTTCAGTGTGTTCTTCAGAGAGAGATAATGAGAGAGAGAAAAGTTTAGTGAATTTAGGCGCTCTGTGAAATAGAAAGGTTAAAGGAGAGAGTGTCAGAGAGAAAGATAGAGAGAGGTGGGAGGTATGTGGAATGAGTGAGTGTGAGAGTGGAGAGAAGTGAGAAACTGAGAGAGAAGGGAGATGCCTAGTGAATGAGAGACAGGAGAGCAGGTTCACATACCCGAGGATCACTGAGAATGATCAGAATAAGGAGATCACCCAGAAAACGGCCAATAGGAATCTTCAGCTGAGCACATCACTCATTCTTAAAGGAATAGTCGGGGCTCTGACACTGCTCAGCTCCCAGTTAAAGGGGCAGACACAGCTCCGCCCTTTTCTCTGTTATTTTTCTGATTGTTAAAGGCCCGTAGGGGTTAGGTTTATTTAAAAGGACAGAATGTGGGAAGCACACATCAATAAAACTGGGCATTCTTGGACACAGATTGCAGCTCCTTCTTTATCCAGGAATGAAACTGTTGTCTAATTGTCCCAGCAGTTAACAGCTGCTATTTTAACGCAGACTTGTTGTAAAGGAGCTTCTGTTCCGTGTCTAGGGGTTCTGAGATATGGAAGAGAGCGGCTGGACCACATTTCTTAGATGCCTCAGGATTAACCCACACGGGGACTTTGCTGTCAGTGAAGAGAGATGAGAAAGACCCAAGTGTTGTTTGTCCCTCTCAGTGTGACCCTGAAGGACTGTGTCCAGGCTGAAGTTCTGTTCCTGCCGTGTGATCCTCCCCCAGATTGTCCTTTCTGAGCTCCAGACAGGTGATGTTCAGTTCGGAAAGACAAAAATCTGCAACAACGTTTCAAACACATTTATTCAGAATAATAAACCTCATCAGCAGATTAAGACTGTCAGAGTGAACATTACTCAGTCCTGTACATGAGTAACAGCATCAATAAGGGTATAATCTAAACCTTGTGGTTTCTTGTGAACTCGCTGGTGTGTTAGCAGGTGGGATGACTGAGTAAATCCCTTCCCACAGACATTACAGTTGAATAGCCGCTCCCCAGTGTGAATGCGATGGTGTTTCAGAAGATAAGATAAATGAGAAAATTCCTTCCCACATTTGGAGCAAGTGAACGGCCTCTCCCCACTGTGAACTCACTGGTGTGTCAGCAGGTTGGATGACTGACTGAATCCCTTCCCACACACTGAGCAAGTGAACGGCCTCCCCTCATTGTGAACCTGCTGATGTGTCAGAAGATTGTATGAACGTGTGAATCCCTTCCCACATTCAGGACAGGTGAACGGTCTATCCCCTGTATGAAGTTGCTGGTGTATCAGAAGGTTGGATGAATTAATGAATCCTTTCCCACAGTCAGAGCAGCTGAATGGCCTCTCCCCAGTGTGAATTCTCTGGTGGTTCAGTAGGGCAGATGGACGGCTGAATCCTTTCCCACACACCGAGCAGGTGAATGGCCTCTCCCCAGTGTGAGCATATTGGTGTGTTAGTAAATCCTTTTTGTTTTTAAAGCTCTTCTCACAGTCAGGACAGTTAAAAAATTTGTTATCAGAATGAACAAGTTGATGTGTCTGCAGGTGGGATGACTGAATGAATCCTTTCCCACACACGAAGCAGGAGAACGGTCTCTCTCCAGTGTGAATACGTTGATGTGTCAGCAGATCCTTTTTACATTTAAAACTCTTCTCACAGTCAGGACATGTAAATGGTCTCTTATCAGTGTGAACAAGCTGATGAGTCACACTGTGGGATGACCGAGTAAATCCCTTCCCACACACAGGGCAGGTGAATGGTCTCTCCTCAGTGTGAACTCGCTGGTGTGTCAGAAGGTTGTATGAATGGGTGAATCCCTTCCCACAAATGGAGCAGATGAACTGTCTCTCACCAGTGTGACTGTGATGATGAACTTCCAGTTGTGATGGGTAACTGAATCCCTTCCCACAATCCGCACATTTCCAAGGTTTCTCCATGGTGAGCGTGTCCTTATGTCTCTCCCACTTAAAGCCTTGTCGACACACGCAGCAGGAGTATAGTTTCTCCCTGCTGTGAATGGTGTGATTTTCTTTTAGGCTGTGTAACTAGTTCAAGCTCTTTCCACAGTCAGTGCAATGAAACACTCTCATTCGAGTGTGTGTGTGTCTCGGTGCTTTTCCAGTCACACTGATCTTTGACATTTTTTTCCTTAAACGGAAGAGACAAATATTTCTCCTTCCAGTTTCAAAGACTGATGATATTCAGCTCCTGATTAATCGAGTGGCTGTCAGATATCGATGTGATATTTGGTTCTGTCGGCCAATCCTCCACTTCCAATATCCTGTAAAAGGACTTTACAAAAGTCATCACTGTCAGTCCAGGATAGAAATTCTGAACAGACAATTCTAGTTTTCTCTGGAACATCTTTTCCTCTCTTGTTCCTCCAAAGCTGTAAATCCCCGTCCCACACACTCTCCCTCCTCCCTGGGCTGAAATCCAAACCCATCTCACTATCTGCATCATTTCTTTCCTCCACTCCCAGTTTTCTCCCTCCCGCTCCTCTGCCTGGGTTCAGTTCTCCAGCTCCTGTCTGCAGACTGACAATAAAACCAATGGGTCTTATTGGGGGGGTTTGGGTTCTCACCATTGTCCCCGCTCGCGGCGGCTCTCATTCAACTTTTGGGAGCCGCACTCACTCTCACTGCGGCTGCGCTCAGGCCGGAGCTGCACCGCGCATGCTCCGCACAGAGAGGAGACTTCCGGGGGCGGGGCAACTGGCGCCTGCGCGTTCTGACTCCTGAGATGGAGATAGGGTGTATTCGATCACGCCGGGCATTCCGGGTAGCATTATCCGCCATTATTCCATTTTGTTCCTCAGGGTGATAAATTGGTTCCAGCACTTTTGATTACGTTCGTTGTTTGTACCGCATGTGCCAGCCGCATCGGTGTTTTTCTCTCTGATCGGCCCCTGTTAACGGCTGTCATCTGTTTCGTGGGCGATATGCCGCAGGGCGCCTGCGCGGCCGCCATCTTTCTCAGCGGAAATGTGCAGCAAGGCGCATGCGCGGGCATCCATGAACCGGAAGCCGGAGGAGAGAATCTTGTTAATTTCTCTCCTGGACTGAGAGTGAAATTCCTTTAGAAACAGGAGGATTTGCCAACGGGAACTTCAAACCAAACATCACATCATCATCATCTGATTGAGTTACTCGATTCATCAAGACCTGAATATCATTTGGAGATAAAATAGTTTGTTCTGTCTGAGGACAAAGATTTCAGATATCAGAGTGACTGGAAAACTTTTAATGACCATTCCAGGTTAAATTTGAGACTAATTACACCGATCACATTGGGGAAGTTAAATAATCTGCTGTTGTACTCTTATGTGTGAAGCTACATTTTAAAATTGCCACATTAGCATACTTGGCAGCTAAACTGGGCAAACTGCTGACCTTGTTAGTAGTGAGAGTTACTATCCCGGATTTTATCAAAATTTATTGTTCCTGTTGCATTTCATTCAGCTCATTGTGGCTACAAAGTAGGTATTCAGCCTAATCTCAATTTCCAGATTGTGAGGGCAGCATGATGGCACAGTGGGTTAGCCCTGCTGCCTCACGGTGCCGAAGTCGCAGGTTTGATCCTGGCTCTGGCTCACTGTTCGTATGGAGTTTGCACATTCTACCCATGTTTGCGTGGGCTTTTCCCCCACCACCCAAAGATGTGCAGGCTGGGTGGATTGGCCATACTAAATTGACACTTAATTGGAAAAAAAATTGGGTACTCTGAATGTATATTAAAAAAAATAAAATTCCAGATTATGGTCTGTAGCTTTTTAAGTTACATCAATTCAAATGTCTTACCAAATTACTTTTTAAATATTACGAGGCTTTCTGCCATAATTTCAGGCAGCATATCACAGATCCTCACCACCCTCTAAACATCCTAGTCCTTCCCTTAATCTCTGCCCCCTTTTATATGTAGCCCTCAATCAAAGAGAATAGGACCTTCCTATCCAATCTATTTCAATTCCTCAGAATTTAAAAAATATATAAATTTATGTTTTTTTCCAATCAAGGGGCAATTTAATTTGGCCAAGCCACCTAACCTGCATGTATTTGGGTGTGGGGGTGAAACCCACACAGACAATGGGAGAATGTGCAAACTCCTTGTAGACTGTGACCCGGGGCCAGGATGAAACCCGGATCCCCATCACACAGGCACACAGCCACTGTACCACCATGATCCCCCAGAATTTTATACATTTAGAATAATCTTCATTATTGTCACAAGTAGGCTTACCTTACTTTAACATTGCAATTGAGTCACTGTGAAAATCCCCTGGTAGTAACACTTATTCAGGTATACAGAAGGAGAATTCAGAATGTCCAACTCCCCTAACAAGCACGTCTTTCGGGACTTGTGGGAGGAAACCCATACAGACACTGGGAGAACGTGAAGACTCTGCGCAGATAGTGTCCCAAGTAGGAATTGAACCCGGGACCCTGGCGCTGTGATGCAGCAGTGCTAACCACTGTGCCACCCATAAAACAGTTCAGCTCAATCTTCTCAGATTAAAGAAGCTGAAGCGCCCAACGTGGGTCTTGCACCCACGGCCCTGGGATTAAGACTCCCATGCTCTACCGACTGAGCTAGCCGGGCTGCTTTTCATAATTTCATTTTTGTCTCCCCTCAGTCTTTTCTGTTCCAAAAAAAACAGCCTCAGTTTATCCAAACTTTCCTCAGAGCAAACATTGTCAATTTCTGGCTGATGTTGTTAAATCTCCTCTGTACTCTCTTTAGTGCAGTCTTCCTGTGCAGAGGAATCTAGCTCTGGCCTAACTAGTCCTGTCCTGCCATTTATCATGTAATCCTTTGCCTTGTTTCCCCTCCAGCTTTCTTCCTCACTATCAAGTGTTTAATCATTTTTGTGTCACATGTAAACTTGTTATTCATGTTCCTACATTTACTTTCAAATCAATGATGTAACCAGGAGTGAAGGGCCCAGTACTGATTCCTTCGAAACCGGCACTGGAAACAGCCCTTTGATTTTCTCTCTTCTTTATGGGATGTGAGTGTCACTGGCAGCCCAGCTTGGTTGCCCATTCCTAATTGCCCTTAAATTGAGTGGCTTGCTAGACAATTTCAGAGTGCAATTCAGAATTAACCAGTTGAGTTGGCCAGATCAGGTAATACCGGTGCCGACTCGATGGGCTGAATGGTCCCCTTCTGCACTGCAGATTCTGTGACTAATTCCGACCTAGGGTCACTTTTGAAGTTTGTACATTCTTCCTGTCTATACATTGATTTCCTCCGGATGCACTGGTTTCCTCCTGCAGTCCACAGATGTGCCGGTTAGATGGATTGGCTGTGTTAAATTGTCACTGGAGGGGTTGTGGGGATAGGGTGGGGAATTCGCCAAGGTAGGATGCTCTTTCAGAGGGTTGTTGCAGACTCGATGGGCTAAATGGCCTCCTTCTGCATTGAGGGGATTCCATGATTCTACATTTGATCCAATGATGTGTTCACTCACACACACTGCAGCCTGACTCTTATTAAGGGAACAGACACTGTTTGTTACTCTCAAAGTGAGTGAATCCTTTGCTGTTTCCCCTCTGGGCCCCATCTCCACTATTATTGTCTGATTGTCCCACTGAGACTCTCACTTATTATTGGACAATCAGTGAGTCAGCCTGAGCCTGTGGCCGCTCTCACCATCTGGTACCGTCACAATGCCCAGGTGATTGATGGCAGCTCACGACCAATAGGAAGAGGAGGGGTGGGACTGGAAGACTGACCTGGAGCTGCTGGTCCTCCAAGCAATTGGAGTGAATGAGGGGCGGGGTCCTCGAACAGGCGCCGGAATGTGGCAACTAGGGGCTTTTCACAGTAACTTCATTAAAGCCTATTTGTGACAATAAGCGATTATTATTATTATTGTGCATTGCGAGCCTGGACCGGATGCCAACTCTCCCGGATTGACTGACTGGAGTAACCAGGATTTTATTTGAATAATTTGTGGGTGTCACTGGCTGGGCCAACATTTATTACCCATCCCTGTGGATCTGGAGTCACATGTAGGCCAGACCAGGTAAGGATAAAATATTTCCTTCACTGAAGGACATGAGTGAACCAGATGGGTCTTTGCAACAATCAGCAATGGTTTCATGGTCATCAGTAAACTTTCAATGAATTCAAATTTTACCTTCTGCCTTGGTGAGATTCATACCTGGGTGTCGAGAAAATCATTGGGAGAGTAAAAATTATTTGTGTGACTCTGGGACATGATTAGGACAGTAAAAATATTAATTGTAGGTCTCTGGAAAATCATTAGGACAGTAAAAAGGATGCTGTTTTGTAAGCCGTATGTTTTGAGATGACCTGAGGTTATGAGAATGTTGAAATCCTTCATTTAAAATGGGTAAAACTGGGGCTTAATATTTATCCTAAATAGCTATCTTTTACCTATTAGGTGTGTTAGGAAATAGGTGACTTCTACACCCGAGCTTTATAAAGATTCACAGGATAGAATTAGAACCATAGAATTCCTATAGTGCAGAAGGAGGCCATTCAGCCCATCGAGTCTGCACTGATTCTCTGAAAGGGCACCCTGCCTAGGCCCACACCCCTACCCTGTCCCTGTAACCCCATAGCCCCACCTAACCTACACATCCCTGGACACTAAGGGGCAATTTATCAAGGCCAATCCACCTAACTTGCCCTTCTTTGGGATGTTGGAGGAAACCTGAGCACCGGGTGGAAACCCACGCAGACACGGGAGAAAGTGCAAACTCCACACAGACAGTCACCAAGGCCGGAATTGAACCCAGGTCCCTGGCACCGTGAGGCAGCAGTGCTAACCACCGTGCCACCAGGGGCATAGTTTCCTGTCAATATTACTCTTGATGAAGCTCAGATCGAATTTGCTTTGCGAACTACTCTCTTAATATGTCTTGTAGATATACAAAATCCCTCTTCACCTCTTTCTCTCTCCTCCCAAAGAGGTCAGTTGGGTTTTTGTGACAATCCAGCAGTTTTCTTGGTCACTTTTTCCCAGTGTCGGCCCCACAAATGACCAGATTCATTCAGCTCAATTTCACAACCTGCCTTTGTGTTTTTGTGGGTTCTCTCTCACTCTCTAATTTTTCTTTTTAATCAGTTTCACAGGGTGTTCGAAGGGGAGGCTTCAAAGTCCGAAAACTCAAACCAAGCATCACATCAGGATCTGACAGATTCCTCAATTTATCATATCCTGAATATCAGCAGATTTTGAATATGGAAGGAAAAAGCATCGTTCACAGTGGGGAGAAACCGTACATGTCATCAGGCCCCATGAGACAGAAATGCAGCCGCACTGAGGAGAAACTGTGGAAATGTGCGGACTGTGGGAAAGGATTCACTTACCCATCCAGCCTGGAAACTCATCGACGCAGTCACACTGGGGAGAGACCGTTCACCTGCTCCACGTGTGGGAAGGGATTTACTCAGTTATCGGCCCTGCGGAATCACCAGCGAGTTCACACTGGGGAGAGACCATTCACCTGCTCCGAGTGTGGGAAGGGATTTACTAAGTCATCCGGCCTGCTGAAACACCAGCGAGTTCACACTGGGGAGAGACCGTTTCAATGTCCAGACTGCGGGAAGTACTACAAAAGTTCTGGGAATCTAATGTGCCATCAACGTATTCACACTGACGTGAAACCATTTAGGTGCTCTCACTGCAGGACTGGGTTCAGACACTCATCTCACCTCACTGTACATCAGCGAATTCACACTGGGGAGAGGCCATTCACCTGCTCCAAGTGTGGAAACAGATTCACTCAGTTATCCCACCTGCTGAATCATCAGCGAGTTCACACTGATGAGAGACCGTTTCAATGTCCAGACTGTGGGAAGTGCTACAAAAGTTCTGGGAATCTAATGTACCATCAACGTGTTCACACTGATGAGAAACCGTTCAGGTGCTCTCACTGTGGGACTGGATTCAGACAATCATCACAGCTCATTGTACATCAGCGAATTCACACTGGAGAGAGGCCATTCGCCTGCTCTCAGTGTGGGAAGGGATTCACTCAGTCATCCTCCCTGCAGAGACACCAACGAAGCCACAAGTAACCATAATGATTGGGTTTTGCTGTTCCTCACATTCAGGACTGAACCATGTTCATTTAGGTCTCTTTCTGCTGATAACAATTCCAGCCCATTTACAGGGACTAATATTCTGGCTAAAAGTCAAATAAATTAGATTTGTGTTAAATACGCAGTGTGTTGAAACTTTGTTTTTGAACAAACAATTTTAATGAGGTATTTTCCGGCATTGTAAACAGTAGAATTACAGAACATGAAAACAAAAGGACTGTACAGTAACAAAGTACATAGTGCAATTGCAGTAGCCCACCCCACCCAGATCTGCCTAGATTACCCCCTATACCACATTACCCTAAACCCCCCCACCCAGCTGACAATTAATTATCCGCAAAGAAGTCAATGAATGGTTGCCACCTCCGGGCGAACCCTAATAACGACCCTCTCAAGGTGAACTTGATTTTCTCAAAGCTCAGGAAACTCATCATGTCTGACAGCCAGGTTTCCGACTTCGGAGGCTTTGAGTCCCTCCAAGCTAGAAGTATCCGTCTCCGGGCTACCAGGGAAGCAAAGGCCAAAACGTGGGCCTCTTTCTCCCCCTGGACTTCCAGGGCCACTGAAACCCCAAAAATCGCCACCTCTGGACTCATTGCCACCCTCGTGTTCAATACTCTGGACATGACGCCCTCGAATCCCTGCCAGTATCTCCTCAGTTTTGGACATGCCCAAAACATGTGGACATGGTCTGCCGGTCCTCTCAGACACTTTATATATCTGTCCTCCACGCCGAAGAATCTGCTCATCTGGGACACTATCATGTGGACCCGGTGGATGACCTTAAATTGAATCAGGCCAGGCCTGGCACATGTTGCAGTCCAATTAACCCTGCTCAGCGCGTCGGCCCACAGGCCTTCCTCAATTTCCCCTCCTAACACCTCCCATTTATGCCTCAGCTCCTCGGTCTGCGTCTCCTCTGTCCCCATGAGCTTCTTGTAAATATCCGAGACACTTCCCTCCCCCAACCATCCTCTCGACACAACTCTATCTTGGATCCCCCTCAGTGGCACAAGTGGAAAAGATAGCACCTGCCTGCGCCCCCAGACTGGTACCCCTAGCCCTACATGAGGTTGCCTCCACCCGCTCCCAAGCTGACCCTCCTCCCACCACCCACTTCCTTATCATGGCTACGTGAGTCGCCCAATAATAGTTGCTGAAATTCGGCAGTGCAAGCCCCCCTTCCCTCTGGTTCCGCTCGAGCATCACCCTCTTCACTCGCAGGGACTTGCCCGCCCACACAAAGCCCAAAATGATCTTGCTTACCCTCTTAAAAAAGGAACGTGGAATGAAAATGGGGAGACACGAACACGAATAAGAACCTCGGGAGGACCATCATTTTAACTGTCTGTACTCTCCCAGCTAACGACAGCGGGAGCGCGTCCCACCTCCAGAACTCCCCTCGCATTTGATCTACCAGCCAGGACAGGTTCAGCTTGTGCAGTCGACCCCAATCCCGCGCCACTTGTATTCCCAGGTACCTGAAACTTTCCCAACTAACCGGAACAGCAGCTCCCTCAACCGGTCCCCTTGGCCCCTCTGCTGAACTACAAATATTTCACTTTTTGTCATATTCAATTTGTACCCCGATAACCGGCTGAATTCCCCCAGGGTCGCCTGATTCCGTCCATCCCCACCATCGGGTCCGAAACGTACAAGAGCAGGTCATCTGCGTACTATGAAACCCCCCCCCCCCCCCACCCCCTCGAACCAGCCCCTTCCAACCCTCTGAAGCCCTCAGAGCAATTGCCAGCGGCTCTATAGCGCAAACAGCAGTTTTAAATAGTCACAAGTCGTCCTGTTTGTCCTCACACTCGCCTCTGGGGCCTGATATAGCAGCCTGACCCAGTCGATGAAACCCACCCCAAATCCAAACCGTTCCAGCACCTCCCATAAATAGTCCCACTCTGACCGGTCAAATGCCTTCTCCGCATCCATTGCCACCACTACCTCCACCTCCTTTCCCACTGGGGACATCACGATCACATTGAGCAATCTTCTTATATTCGCCCCCAGTTGCCTACCTTTAACAAACCCGTTTGATCCTCCCTAATAACACTTGGCACACAATCCTCAATCCTGGTGGCCAAAAGCTTTGCCAGCAGTTTAGTGCCCACGTGAAGAAGGGAGATTGGCCTATAAGACCCACACGACTCTGGGTTCTTGTCCCGTTTTAAAATCAAGGAGATGGTGGCCTGCGACATTGTCTGGGGCAGCACCCCTCTGTCCCTTGCCTCATTAAAAACCTTGACCAGCAGCGGCCCCAATATCCTGGAGAACCTTTTATAAATTTCTACCGGGTACCCATCCGGCCCCGGGGCCTTACCTGACTGTATGGCCTTTAAGTCCTCAAATATCTCCTCAGCTCCGATCGGGGAGCCCAGCCCTTCTATTAGCTCCTTACCCACTTTTGGGAATGTCAGGCCATCTAAGAAGCGTCTCATCCCCTTTGGCCCTGCGGGGGGCTCCGAGCTATAGAGTTTGCTATAAAAGTCCTTGAAAGCCCTGTTCACACCCGCCGCATCCCCCACCAAGTTACTGCCTCCATCCACCACTTTACCTATTGCCCTAGCCGCCTCCCTCTTTCTGAGCTGCTGGGCCAGCATCCTGCTGGCTTTCTCTCCATGTTCATATACCGTACCCCTCACCTTTCTGAGCTGCTGGGCCAGCATCCTGCTGGCTTTCTCTCCATGTTCATATACCGTACCCCTCACCTTTCTGAGCTGCTGGGCCAGCATCCTGCTGGCTTTCTCTCCATGTTCATATACCGCACCCCTCGACTTTCTGAGCTGCTCCACTGCCTTACCCGTGGACACCACCCCAAACTCCGCCTGCAGCCTCCTCCGTTCCCTCCAGAGCTCCGCACTCGGGGTCCCCGCATACCTCCTGTCAATCTGCAGGATCTCCGCTAACAGTCGGTCCGTTTCTGCCCTGTCCATCTTGTCCCTGTGAGCCCGGATTGAAATCAGCTCCCCTCTCACCACTGCCTTGAGCGCCTCCCACACCACCGCTGCTGAGACTTCCCCTGTATCGTTGACCTGCAGGTAGTTTTGTGTACACTTCCTCACCCTCTCGCACACCCCTTCGTCCGCCAGCAGTCCCACATCCAGCCTTCACTGCGATGCTGGAACCTCTCTACACTAACCTGTAGCTCGACCCAATGTGGGGCATGGGCGGAAATGGCGATTGCCGAATACTGAACATCCACCACCCCTGTCAGTAAATCCCTACTCAGTATTTTAAAAAATCGATCCGAGAGAATACCCGATGGACGTGCGAGAAAAGGAGAACTCCTTCCCTGTCAGCCTTCCAAACCTCCACGGACTGAACCCCACACCCCCCCCACCCTCTCCCCCAATCTATTCCATGAACTCCCTCAGCTCTTTTCCCATTGCTGACACTCTGCCTGTTTTTGAGCACGACCGGTCCAGGCCTGGGTCCATAACTTTATTGAAGTTCCTTCCCATAACCAGCTTGTGGGAATCCAGGTCAGGTATCTTCCCCAGCACCCTCTTTATGAAATCCACATCATCCCAGTTTGGCGCATATATGTTGACCAGGACCACCTTCCTCCCTTCCAGCTTACCGCTAACCATAATGTAGCAAACTCCCCCCTCCCCCTGTCCGAAACAATACTACCCACCTCAAACTGCACCTCGCTTGTTCACCAGAATCGCGACCCCCCCCTGGTCATAGTATCTAGCCCTGAGTGGAATACCTGACTAACCCAGCTCTTCCTCAACCTAAGCTGGTCCGCTACCTTCAGGTGCGTCTCCTGCAACATTATCACGTCCATCTTTAGAGCCCTAAGATGCGCAAACACCTTTGCCCTCTTCACCGGCCCGTTTAGCCCCCTAACGTCCCACGTGACCAGCCTATTTGGGGGGCACCCCCCCCCCCCCCCCTTGCCGGTCAGCCATCCCCTTTCCTGGGCCTGCCCCCAGCCCCTGTCCCGTGCCTCTGTAGCCCCGCCGCCTGGCAGCGCCCATCCCTGACCTCTTCTCCGCTTCTAAAATCAAGTCCCTCCCTTGTCAGCCGAACAACCCCCACCCCCCTCCCAGCAACAACACTCTGTAACCTAACCCCATCCCTAATCTGATTATAATGATGTTGGTCCTCATGCGTAACCGGCCATCTTGTCCGCTGCTGCAGCCAACACCCAGCTCGAGCCTGTCTTTTTGTTTGTTCCTTTTCAATCCCTTCGGGCTCTCTGTTCCAGAAACCAGTATAGATACAACAGACCCTTGTTCGCTGTTTCTTCAAGTCCAGCACTGAAAAACGCAAAAAAAGTTGGGGGGGGGGGGAAGGTCCGAATGTCCAGCCAGAGCGAGAGCCACCAAATGTGTGACTTACTCCCACATAGTCGCCACCGGAAGTTTTCGAAAAGGTTTTTTTTTTCAGAAACATCAAATTAATCACCCAACACGCAACTCAAAATGATGATCCTGAGATTAAAGCCTCATTATCTACCCGTTCAACTCCATGGACTGTGACAAATCTCCCTCCACAAACGCTTACCTCACTATATCCAGCCTAAGGAGCTGGACACAAATAAAGTCTCATTGAGATTTCAGCCCTATCACAGTTGGGATTTGGGAAAATTGTTGTCATAGAATCATAGAATCAGAATTTACAGTGCAGAAGGAGGTCATTTGGGCCATCAAGTCTTCACTGGCCCTTGTAAGGAGCACCCCACTTAAACCCACGCTGTCGATGAATTATGTTTCTTTCTGTATGTTACAGTGCCACACTGAAATGCTTCGGAGAAATTTCGATCACATTACCACTTGCTGTGTTCCAGGCAACATTCAGACATGTTAAATGTTGCATTTTAGCATTGGAACGCCCAAGGGAAATGCACGTTCCAATGCAGTATGTGAGACCACAGAGCTTTTGTTAGATTTAAACTCCCTGACCACAAAATCTTGAAGAATAGTTGTACATATGTGGGTTAAGTACATATGCACAATTGCTTTCCAATTGGTTGTCAGGGGTTCCAATGGGCAAATATTAACTGATTGCACATATCCATGGTGGGTCATTTACCCAGCATTCCTGGCAGTGGAGAAAGCCCCCTATCTACAATACAGGGGACCGGGATGCGTGCGCAGTCTCACACAGTTTGGAGCATGCACAGAGTGAGGGATGACGCTGAACAGAGGTTGGTTTGTTGCTCGGCCGCCGGTGAGAGGCGGCGGAGGGGAAGCGGCGGGTGGGTGGAGAGGGTTCATTAACACTCAGTGTGGGCCACAAACCCCGAATAACAACCTGCAGGTCCCGCGGTTCCAGCTCCCAGACTTTCCCCCGGAAATAGGCCCAGATTAAAGGCCACCATCTTCATTCCGTGGCGAACACGGTGTCTGAGGGGCCATGGTGGTGACGCAGAGAGTGGGCGGGGCTTCTGGGTCCTAGTGACCAGGAGAGAAAATGATTGTATCGCTGATTTTGTTCTCGCTCTGCCCAGAACTGCATCCAGGCAGAGGCGAGGAAGTGGGGGGTAGGGTGGGGGATCTTGGAGTTGATGAAATAAAGGGTGAGATGGGTTTGAATTCAGCCCAGGGAGGAGAGAATGTGTGCGGGCAGGGATTTACAGCTTTTGGGGAAAAAAGACAGGAAAAATATTCCATAGAACCTAGACTTGGCTTTTCTGTGTTTCTGTGCTCCACACTTGTTGTGGAAAATTTTGTAATCTGCATTTCCAGGCTATTGGAAGGGGAGGATGACTGGAAGGAACATCATTGCAAGATCTGACAAGATTTATCCAGATCTGAATATTTTTTTAAGAAAGAAGGATCTGAATATCATTGGCCTTTGAATGTGGAAGGAGAAACATTTGGTTGTTCTGTCCGTGGGAGAAGATTTCAAACACCAGTGTGTTTGGAAATGAACCGACACACGTACACCTGAGAGACAGTGTTCCAGTGAACTGACTGTGGAAAGAGCTTTAACCAGTTCACAGTCTCTAAAAAATCACACCATTCACAGTGAGGAGAAACTGTACATGTGTTCTCTGTTGATAAGATTTCAATCGATCATCTAACCTGCAAAGACAGGAAGATACAGGCACCATGGAGAAACTGTGGAAATGTGATGACTATGGGAAAGGATACAATTATCCATCCCGGCTGGAATACCATCGACGCTCTCACACTGGGGAGAAGCCGTGGAACTGTGGGGATTGTGGTAAACTATTCAATTCTCAATACCAGCTGGCAAACCATCAACGCAGTCATACTGGGGAGAGGCCATTCACCTGTTCTCTGTGTGGGAAGGGATTTACCCAGTCAGCCTGTCTCATGTCACACCAGCGATTTCACACGGAGGAGAGGCCCTTCAGCTGCACCGACTGTGGAAAGAGGTTCAGGCATTCATCCCATTCAGTAAACACCAACGTGTTCACACAGGGGAGAGACTGTTCACCTGTTCAGTATGTGGGAAGGGATTCACTCAGTCAGCCAACCTGGTGGTACACAAGCGAATTCATACTGGGGAAAGGCCATTTAGCTGCACTTCCTGTGGAAAGAGGTTAAGGTCGTCATCTGAACTCACTGAACATCAGCGAGTTCACACAGGGGAAGAAACCATTCACTTGCTCTGTGTGCGGGAAGAGATTCGCTCAGTCATCCCACTGCCTGACACACCAGCGAGTTCACACTGAGGAGAGGCCGTTCACCTGCTCTTCCTGTGGAAAGAGGTTCAGGCATTCGGGCAACCTCAAAGCACACCAGCGGGTTCACACAGGAGAGAGACCGTTCACCTGCTCTGTGTGTGGCAAAGGGTTCCATTGGCTATCCAGCCTGCTGACACATCAGCGAGTTCATAAACAACTGCAGGGGTTGGGTTCTGCTGTTATTACTGCTGTTAATCACATCCAGGATTGATAGTCTGACAATAATGTGTTTGTTTTTGCTGATGTTAACAACCCTAAAACAAGCTGGAGTTTCATATACTGGAGATGTTGTCACTGGTTTTCGAGCCTTGCAGTGTCTCTTTTTAAAAACACCATCAGCGATCAGAGCTCTCAACATGATTCTGTTTATAATAAAATTCTAAACTTTTACTTCAACCTTAACTGACCTCCAGGAAAAGCAGATTACAAAATGTTTGTAAAATCTACAAATCAACATCTGAAAGGCTCCACTGACCAACATCTCCAATTATAAAGTGCTGATTAATTCATGCCGACAGTTCTCACTGACTTACACATTGCACACATTTCTGTCATCAAATTAAATGATCGAGATATGGGAAACAAACCAGTAACATTTTTCACACACATCAATAAAAGCTTCAACTATCAACATTGATATTGATGAAGTTTGGAAGGTGCTGAGTTGAATAATTTCTGACACAGCAGCAGCAACATTTGGTAAAGGTGGAACCCACACACAAACTGGTTTGAGACCCACTCAGTACAGATGGACAAGGGCTGCTTCATTATTTGAGGAGTTGCGAATGGTGCTGAACATTGTGCAGTCATCCACAAACATTCCCACTTCTGACCTTCTGATGAAGGCAGATCATTGATGAAGCAGCTGAAAATGGTTGGGCTGAGGACACTACCCTGAGGAATGCCTGCAGTGATGTCCTGGAGCTGAAATGGTTGGCCTCCAACCACCACAACCATCGTCCTTTGTGCCAGGTACGACTCCAACCAGCGGAGAGTGTTCCCCCTGATTCCCATTGAGTCCAGATTAGCTGGGGCTCCTTGATGCCAGACTCGGTCAAATGTTGCCTTGATGTCAAGGGCAGACACTCTCACCTCACCTCTGGCATTCAGCGCTTTTATCCATGTTTGAACCAAGGCTGTAATGCCTGCAGGAAGACATCAATAGACTGATCAGTGGGCCAGAAAAGTAGCAAACTGAGGTCAATCCAGAGAAGCGTGGGATAATAAATACATTTGGGGAGGACAAACACGGCAAAGGGAAAGAATATGAATTGTATGACAGTGAGGTGTAGAGGGACAGAACGGCATTAGAGTGCATGTCTACAGGGACTTCCGGTGACGTCGGGCGGGAGGCAGCCGCACGTTGGAGGGCTCCCGTTCAGGTACGGTATTGTCGGGGTGTAACGCCCGGTCCTAAGGAAAGCGGAGGCAGCAAAAGTCAGGAGACAACACAGGAAGGGGAAATGTCAAAAGGTCAGCAAAATAACAGCCGTGAAAAAAGCGGCTGAAAGTCGGTCAGGGAGTGGAAAGGTCAACGTGGGGTCATAAAAGAAAATGGAGGCTGGAGTACCAGGGGAGGCCGCATTGGTTACGGCTGAAGAAATAACTAAGGTGATGGCCGTGGAAGTCAAAAGGCAGTTTACAAAACACGTGGAGGCAACGAGGAAGGAGATGGGGGCGGTTTTGAAAGTGCAGGTGGAGTAGATTTCCCCGGTGAGGACGGCGGTGGCGAGCGCAGTGGCAGAGGTGAGGGAGCAAGGCGAGGCGCTGAAGATAGTGTAAGAGACATTACTGCAGCAGGGTGATCAACTTACCTCGATGGGGAAGGAGATGCGGAAGGTGACGGAAATCAACAAGGATCTGTGAGGCAAAATGGAAGACCTGGAAAACAGTTCCAGGCAACAGAATTTGAGGATTGTGGGGCTGCCCGAAGGAGTGGAAAGACCGAGGCTGACTGAGTATTTTGCCACGATGTTGGCAAAGCTATTGGTGAGGGGGAGGATCCCTCCCGATGTGAGCTGGATCAGGCTCATCAGTCGTTCAGGCCTGTACCAAAGGCGAGTGAGCCGCCAAGAGTACCGACTCTGTGCTTCCGTAGGTACAGTGTAAAGGAGACGATCCTGTGCTGGGCCAAGCAGAAGCAGATGGTGCAGTGGGCTGGAGCTGGTATACACATATACCAGGACTTTACAGCGGAGCTGGCGAGGAGACGGGCTGCCTTCAAGCGGGTGAAGAGGGCACTGTACATTAGCAAGGTGCAGTGCGGCTTTGTGTATCCAGCGAAGCTGAGGGTGACCTACAAGTTCAAGGACTTTTATTTTGGGACGGCGGAAGCAGCGGAGGAGTTTGCGAAGGCAGAAGGACTGTGGCAGAATTGAGAAATGGTCATGTACCGATGTAGTCTCATGACTGTATTCTTCTTTTATTTTGTTTCACTGCGTGCTGGTGTATGGGCTATAGGAGCCAACGTTGTATATATTTGGACAAGGGAAGAAATGGGACTTTCAGTCGTAATGTGGGTTCTTTGGGGTGTGGGTGTGTATGCGGGGTTTGTGTGCTAAAGGGGATCGTTGTTGATGTTAAGGGGATTGACTTTGTATTTGTTACCGTTTACTGCTTGTTGGTGGGTCCCAAATTTGCTGGTCTGGGGCTTTTTCCCGGGAACCGTCGCAGGCTAATGGCTGCCATCTTGATTCAAGGAGTACAGGGAGAAGTCTTACACCAGGTTAAAGTCCAACAGGTTTGTTTGGAATCACTAACTTTCGGAACACTGCTCCTTCCTCAGGTGAATGAAGAGGTAGGTTCCTGAAACATATAAAGAAAGTCAAAGATGCAAGGCGATACTTTGAATGTGAGTCTTTGCAGGTAATGAAGCCTTTACAGATCCTGTAATTATCTGCAAAGGCTCACATTCAAAGTCAGACTTCTTACTGTGCTCACCCCAGTCCAACGCCGGCATCTCCGCATCATGGTTCAGGGAGTAGCAGAGCTCATGTACGGCCATCATGGTGAGGCAACAGGAAGTGGGTGGGGCTTCAGTGACCAGAAGAGAAAATGATTGAGTCATTAACTTCACTCTGTCTGTACAAAGGTTAGAATTGAACCAAACCAGAGTAGAGGATGGGAGAAAACTGGGAGTGGAGGAACAGAATGGTGGAGATGGGTCAATGAGTCAATAATAATCTTTATTAGAGCCACAAGTAGGCTTACATGAACACTGCAATGAAGTTACTGTGAAAAGCTCCACCTCACCACATTCCAGTGCCTTTCCGGGTACACAGAGGGAGAATTCAGAATGCCAATTAACCTAACAAGCGCGTCTTTTGGGACTTGTGGGAGGAAACTGGAGCGCCCGGAGGAAACCTACGCAGACATGGGGAGAACATGCAGACTCCGCACAGACATTGACCCAAGTGGGAATCAAACACGGGATCCTGGCGCTGTGAAGCAACAGTGCTACCCACTGTGCTACCGTGTGCCTTCACGGCTAACAGTTATTCGATTCATTAGGATCAGAATGTTACAGACATTGAATATGGAAGGAGGAATGTAAAGTCGATTCTGCCCACGGGAAAAGATTTCAAGCATTATTGTGACTGGAAAAGTGCCGATACACACACAATCAAGTGAGTGTTCCAGTGAACTGACTGTGAAAAGAGCTTCACCCAGTTACAGAAACAGCCTGCAGAAAGATCATACATAGGGTAAGTCAGCGGGAGATATTTGGCAGATAAAGTATAATTTGGGGAAAGAGTGAAGTTGTCCCATGTTGGGAATAATAATAATAATTTAAATCGAGAGACTGCAGAATACCACAGTAGAGAAAGTTCTGTGTGTCCTTGTACATGGACCACAAGTGTATTTATTACCTCACACTCCTCCAGATTGATCTCCATTTGCTTCTTTGCTGCCCAGCTGATCAGTCTACTGATATCTTCCTGTAGTCTCCAACTTTATTCCTCACTGTCAACCACAAGACTGCAAATGTTTCAACCATGTCCCTTTGTTAAAGTCTAAATCATTCATATATAACACACAAAGCAGGGAATCTTGTCCTGAACAATTCAGAACTCCGCTTGAAACAGTCTTCTGATCACAAAAATACCTCTGGACCAATCCCCTTTGCTTCCTGCTGCTCCAGCTGATGACATTCCAGCATAATGGAAGTGCCCTGGTTTTCCCACGTGGAACTGGATGTGTATTCCACAGGGCTGGGATGTGCTGTCATGTCTTTATTTATTTCATTATTAACTGACTGAAGTAAATAAACTTCAGAATAAAACAAATATTCAGCAGATACGCACCAATCATTATCCTGAAGTCACCGTATTTTTATAGGAAGTTAACTGTTTGCCAAACCTCATTATCTAAATGCCTCAGATTTTTATTTACTGAAAAATTCAGATTAGGTCACTGTTCAGTCACTTGTTATTTAGCTTCCTCTTCACCCCTAGATTTGATTTATTAAACACAGACTGTAATTAAAAGATTAATTTCAGTTTTAAGCTATTTAACGAATTTGGTTTTCATTTATAGTTGATTCCAGCAGTAACCAGAACTGTGTTCAGTCCTCTAGCTGTGCACGAACAAGTATTTTATGAAGTTTTAACATTATCTCCCTGCTCTTATATTCTGGTCCTGCGACAAGAAAGGCAAGTGTCCCAAATGCCTTCTGGACCACCTGATCTACCTGTCCAGCCACCTTCAGGGATCTGTGGATATGTTCTCCAAGGTCTCTCTGTTTCCCAACACTTCTCAGCATCATCCCATTTATTGGTCATTATTGGTCATATGAATTATGTTTCTTTCTGTATGTTACAGTGCCACACTGAAATGCTTCGGAGAAATTTCGATCACATTACCACTTGCTGTGTTCCAGGCTACATTCAGACATGTTAAATGTTGCATTTTAGCATTGGAACGCCCAAGGGAAATGCACGTTCCAATGCAGTATGTGAGACCACAGAGCTTTTGTTAGATTTAAACTCCCTGACCACAAAATCTTGAAGAATAGTTGTACATATGTGGGTTAAGTACATATGCACAATTGCTTTCCAATTGGTTGTCGGGGTTCCAATGGGCAAATATTAACTGATTGCACATATCCATGGTGGGTCATTTACCCAGCATTCCTGGCAGTGGAGAAAGCCCCCTATCTACAATACAGGGGACCGGGATGCGTGCGCAGTCTCACACAGTTTGGAGCATGCACAGAGTGAGGGATGACGCTGAACAGAGGTTGGTTTGTTGCTCGGCCGCCGGTGAGAGGCGGCGGAGGGGAAGCGGCGGGTGGGTGGAGAGGGTTCATTAACACTCAGTGTGGGCCACAAACCCCGAATAACAACCTGCAGGTCCCGCGGTTCCAGCTCCCAGACTTTCCCCCGGAAATAGGCCCAGGATTAAAGGCCACCATCTTCATTCCGTGGCGAACACGGTGTCTGAGGGGCCATGGTGGTGACGCAGAGAGTGGGCGGGGCTTCTGGGTCCTAGTGACCAGGAGAGAAAATGATTGTATCGCTGATTTTGTTCTCGCTCTGCCCAGAACTGCATCCAGGCAGAGGCGAGGAAGTGGGGGGTAGGGTGGGGGATCTTGGAGTTGATGAAATAAAGGGTGAGATGGGTTTGAATTCAGCCCAGGGAGGAGAGAATGTGTGCGGGATAGGGATTTACAGCTTTTGGGGAAAAAAGACAGGAAAAATATTCCATAGAAACTAGACTTGGCTTTTCTGTGTTTCTGTGCTCCACACTTGTTGTGGAAAATTTTGTAATCTGCATTTCCAGGCTATTGGAAGGGGAGGATGACTGGAAGGAACATCATTGCAAGATCTGACAAGATTTATCCAGATCTGAATATTTTTTTAAGAAAGAAGGATCTGAATATCATTGGCCTTTGAATGTGGAAGGAGAAACGTTTGGTTGTTCTGTCCGTGGGAGAAGATTTCAAACACCAGTGTGTTTGGAAAAGAACCGACACACGTACACCTGAGAGACAGTGTTCCAGTGAACTGACTGTGGAAAGAGCTTTAACCAGTTCACAGTCTCTAAAAAATCACACCATTCACAGTGAGGAGAAACTGTACATGTGTTCTCTGTTGATAAGATTTCAATCGATCATCTAACCTGCAAAGACAGGAAGATACAGGCACCATGGAGAAACTGTGGAAATGTGATGACTATGGGAAGGGATACAATTATCCATCCCGGCTGGAATACCATCGACGCTCTCACACTGGGGAGAAGCCGTGGAACTGTGGGGATTGTGGTAAACTATTCAATTCTCAATACCAGCTGGCAAACCATCAACGCAGTCATACTGGGGAGAGGCCATTCACCTGTTCTCTGTGTGGGAAGGGATTTACCCAGTCAGCCTGTCTCATGTCACACCAGCGATTTCACACGGAGGAGAGGCCCTTCAGCTGCACCGACTGTGGAAAGAGGTTCAGGCATTCATCCCATTCAGTAAACACCAACGTGTTCACACAGGGGAGAGACTGTTCACCTGTTCAGTATGTGGGAAGGGATTCACTCAGTCAGCCAACCTGGTGGTACACAAGCGAATTCATACTGGGGAAAGGCCATTTAGCTGCACTTCCTGTGGAAAGAGGTTAAGGTCGTCATCTGAACTCACTGAACATCAGCGAGTTCACACAGGGGAGAAACCATTCACTTGCTCTGTGTGCGGGAAGAGATTCGCTCAGTCATCCCACTGCCTGACACACCAGCGAGTTCACACTGAGGAGAGGCCGTTCACCTGCTCTTCCTGTGGAAAGAGGTTCAGGCATTCGGGCAACCTCAAAGCACACCAGCGGGTTCACACTGGAGAGAGACCGTTCACCTGCTCTGTGTGTGGCAAAGGGTTCCATTGGCTATCCAGCCTGCTGACACAGTCAGCAACTTCATAAACAACTGCAGGGGTTGGGTTCTGCAGTTATTTCTGCTGTTAATCACATCCAGGATTGATAGTCTGACAATAATGTGTTTGTTTTTGCTGATGTTAACAACCCTAAAACAAGCTGGAGTTTCATATACTGGAGATGTTGTCACTGGTTTTCGAGCCTTGCAGTGTCTCTTTTTAAAAACACCATCAGCGATCAGAGCTCTCAACAGGATCCTGTTTATAATAAAATTCTAAACTTTTACTTCAACCTTAACTGACCTCCAGGAAAAGCAGATTACAAAATGTTTGTAAAATCTACAAATCAACATCTGAAAGGCTCCACTGACCAACATCTCCAATTATAAAGTGCTGATTAATTCATGCCGACAGTTCTCACTGACTTACACATTGCACACATTTCTGTCATCAAATTAAATGATCGAGATATGGGAAACAAACCAGTAACATTTTTCACACACATCAATAAAAGCTTCAACTATCAACATTGATATTGATGAAGTTTGGAAGGTGCTGAGTTGAATAATTTCTGACACAGCAGCAGCAACATTTGGTAAAGGTGGAACCCACACACAAACTGGTTTGAGACCCACTCAGTACAGATGGACAAGGGCTGCTTCATTATTTGAGGAGTTGCGAATGGTGCTGAACATTGTGCAGTCATCCACAAACATTCCCACTTCTGACCTTCTGATGAAGGCAGATCATTGATGAAGCAGCTGAAAATGGTTGGGCTGAGGACACTACCCTGAGGAATGCCTGCAGTGATGTCCTGGAGCTGAAATGGTTGGCCTCCAACCACCACAACCATCGTCCTTTGTGCCAGGTACGACTCCAACCAGCGGAGAGTGTTCCCCCTGATTCCCATTGAGTCCAGATTAGCTGGGGCTCCTTGATGCCATACTCGGTCAAGTACTGCCTTGATGTCAAGGGCAGACACTCTCACCTCACCTCTGGCATTCAGCGCTTTTGTCCATGTTTGAACCAAGGCTGTAATGACTGCAGGAAGACATCAATAAACTGATCAGTGGGCCAGAAAAGTAGCAAACTGAGGTCAATCCAGAGAAGCGCGGGATAATAAATACATTTGGGGAGGACAAACACGGCAAAGGGAAAGAATATGAATTGTATGACAGTGAGGTGTAGAGGGACAGAACGGCATTAGAGTGCATGTCTACAGGGACTTCCGGTGACGTCGGGCGGGAGGCAGCCGCACGTTGGAGGGCTCCCGTTCGGGTACGGCATTGTCGGGGTGTAACGCCCGGTCCTAAGGAAAGCGGAGGCAGCAAAAGTCAGGAGACAACACAGGAAGGGGAAATGTCAAAAGGTCAGCAAAATAACAGCCGTGAAAAAAGCGGCTGAAAGTCGGTCAGGGAGTGGAAAGGTCAACGTGGGGTCATAAAAGAAAATGGAGGCTGGAGTACCAGGGGAGGCCGCATTGGTTACGGCTGAAGAAATAACTAAGGTGATGGCCGTGGAAGTCAAAAGGCAGTTTACAAAACACGTGGAGGCAACGAGGAAGGAGATGGGGGCGGTTTTGAAAGTGCTGGTGGAGTAGATTTCCCCGGTGAGGACGGCGGTGGCGAGCGCAGTGGCAGGAGGTGAGGGAGCAAGGCGAGGCGCTGAAGATAGTGTAAGAGACATTACTGCAGCAGGGTGATCAACTTACCTCGATGGGGAAGGAGATGCGGAAGGTGACGGAAATCAACAAGGATCTGTGAGGCAAAATGGAAGACCTGGAAAACAGTTCCAGGCGACAGAATTTGAGGATTGTGGGGCTGCCCGAAGGAGTGGAAAGACCGAGGCTGACTGAGTATTTTGCCACGATGTTGGCAAAGCTATTGGTGAGGGGGAGGATCCCTCCCGATGTGAGCTGGATCGGGCTCATCAGTCGTTCAGGCCTGTACCAAAGGCGAGTGAGCCGCCAAGAGTATTGACTCTGTGCTTCCGTAGGTACAGTGTAAAGGAGACGATCCTGTGCTGGGCCAAGCAGAAGCAGATGGTGCAGTGGGCTGGAGCTGGTATACACATATACCAGGACTTTACAGCGGAGCTGGCGAGGAGACGGGCTGCCTTCAAGCGGGTGAAGAGGGCACTGTACATTAGCAAGGTGCAGTGCGGCTTTGTGTATCCAGCGAAGCTGAGGGTGACCTACAAGTTCAAGGACTTTTATTTTGGGACGGCGGAAGCAGCGGAGGAGTTTGCGAAGGCAGAAGGACTGTGGCAGAATTGAGAAATGGTCATGTACCGATGTAGCCTCATGACTGTATTCTTCTTTTATTTTGTTTCACTGCGTGCTGGTGTATGGGCTATAGGAGCCAACGTTGTATATATTTGGACAAGGGAAGAAATGGGACTTTCAGTCGTAATGTGGGTTCTTTGGGGTGTGGGTGTGTATGCGGGGTTTGTGTGCTAAAGGGGATTTCTAGGTTTTTCCTGGGGCTGGGCAAGGGGGAAAGAGACCCGGGCGGGGGCCTCCACGCTGGCCGGTTTAAGCAGGCCAGTGAACGGGGGTGAGGTGGGGGGAGGGGCTGTGGCCATCGGAGCCTGGCAGAACAGGGTCCGAGTGGTCTAGCCAGGGTGGATAGTTGGGGGGGGGAAGGAACCGAGGTGGGGGGGAGGATTTTTACAAGAGGAAGTGGAGGGGCGGAGTTGTGGGGGGAGGGGAGGTTTACAACTCTTGGGTGTCATTTACGGTACTCTTTTGGAGGTTGGATGGCATTGAGTGTCATTGGAGGGAGGGGGGGGGGGCTCTATAGGTTAATGGTGACCATGGGAGATTCCGGACTCCTTTCTCTTTCTCGCCTTTGTTTTTTTTCCACCGTGAGAGAGTTTGTTTTATTTGATGCAGATATTGACAGGTGGGCCGTTGGTTGGGGTGGTGGGAGGATGGGATCGTTGTTGATGTTAAGGGGATTGACTTTGTATTTGTTACCGTTTACTGCTTGTTGGTGGGTCCCAAATTTGCTGGTCTGGGGCTTTTTCCCGGGAACAGTCGCAGGCTAATGGCTGCCATCTTGATTCAAGGAGTACAGGGAGAAGTCTTACACCAGGTTAAAGTCCAACAGGTTTGTTTCGAATCACTAACTTTCGGAACACTGCTCCTTCCTCAGGTGAATGAAGAGGTAGGTTCCTGAAACATATATACAAAGTCAAAGATGCAAGGCGATACTTTGAATGTGAGTCTTTGCAGGTAATTAAGCCTTTACAGATCCTGTAATTATCTGCAACGGCTCACATTCAAAGTCAGACTTCTTACTGTGCTCACCCCAGTCCAACGCCGGCATCTCCGCATCATGGTTCAGGGAGTAGCAGAGCTCATGTACGGCCATCATGGTGAGGCAACAGGAAGTGGGTGGGGCTTCAGTGACCAGAAGAGAAAATGATTGAGTCGTTAACTTCACTCTGTCTGTACAAAGGTTAGAATTGAACCAAACCAGAGTAGAGGATGGGAGAAAACTGGGAGTGGAGGAACAGAATGGTGGAGATGGGTCAATGAGTCAATAATAATCTTTATTAGAGCCACAAGTAGGCTTACATGAACACTGCAATGAAGTTACTGTGAAAAGCTCCACCTCACCACATTCCAGTGCCTTTCCGGGTACACAGAGGGAGAATTCAGAATGCCAATTAACCTAACAAGCACGTCTTTTGGGACTTGTGGGAGGAAACTGGAGCGCCCGGAGGAAACCTACGCAGACATGGGGAGAACATGCAGACTCCGCACAGACGTTGACCCAAGCGGGAATCAAACACGGGATCCTGGCGCTGTGAAGCAACAGTGCTACCCACTGTGCTACCGTGTGCCTTCACGGCTAACAGTTATTCGATTCATTAGGATCAGAATGTTACAGACATTGAATGTGGAAGGAGGAATGTTAAGTCTATTCTGGCCATGGGAAAAGATTTCAAGTATTATTGTGACTGGAAAAGTGCCGATACACACACAATCAAGTGAGTGTTCCAGTGAACTGACTGTGAAAAGAGCTTCACCCAGTTACAGAAACAGCCTACCGAAAGATCATACATAGGGTAAGTCAGCGGGAGATATTTGGCAGATAAAATATAATTTGGGGAAAAAGTGAAGTTGTCCCGTGTTGGAAAGAATAATAATTTAAATCGAGAGACTGCAGAATACCACAGTAGAGAAAGTTCTGTGTGTCCTTGTACACAGACCACAAGTGTATTTATTACCTCACACTCCTCCAGATTGATCTCCATTTGCTTCTTTGCTGCCCAGCTGATCAGTCTACTGATATCTTCCTGTAGTCTCCAACTTTATTCCTCACTGTCAACCACAAGACTGCAAATGTTTCAACCATGTCCCTTTGTTAAAGTCTAAATCATTCATATATAACACACAAAGCAGGGAATCTTGTCCTGAACAATCCAGAACTCCGCTTGAAACAGTCTTCTGATCACAAAAATACCTCTGGACCAATCCCCTTTGCTTCCTGCTGCTCCAGCTGATGACATTCCAGCATAATGGAAGTGCCCTGGTTTTCCCACGTGGAACTGGATGTGTATTCCACAGGGCTGGGATGTGCTGTCATGTCTTTATTTATTTCATTATTAACTGACTGAAGTAAATAAACTTCAGAATAAAACAAATATTCAGCAGATACGCACCAATCATTATCCTGAAGTCACTGTATTTTTATCGGAAGTTAACTGTTTGCCAAACCTCATTATCTAAATGCCTCAGATTTTTATTTACTGAAAAATTCAGATTAGGTCACTATTCAGTCACTTGTTATTTAGCTTCCTCTTCACCCCTATATTTGATTTATTAAACACAGACTGTAATTAAAAGATTAATTTCAGTTTTAAGCTATTTAACGAATTTGGTTTTCATTTTCATTTATAGTTGATTCCAGCAGTAACCAGAACTGTAAGCATAAATGCTTCACAGCTCCAGGGTCCCAGGTTCGATTCCCGGCTGGGTCACTGTCTGTGTGGAGTCTGCACGTCCTCCCCCTGTGTGCGTGGGTTTCCTCCGGGTGCTCCGGTTTCCTCCCACAGTCCAAAGATGTGCGGGTTAGGTGGATTGGCCATGCTAAATTGCCCGTAAGGTTAAGGGGGGGGGGGGTTGTTGGGTTACGGGTATAGGGTGGATATGTGGGTTTGAGTAGGGTGATCATGGCTCGGCACAACATTGAGGGCCGAAGGGCCTGTTCTGTGCTGTACTGTTCTATGTTCTATGTTCTAACTGTGCTCAGTCCTCTAGCTGTGCACGAACAAGTATTTTATGAAGTTTTAACATAATCTCCCTGCTCTTATATTCTGGTCCTGCGACAAGAAAGGCAAGTGTCCCAAATGCCTTCTGGACCACCTGATCGAACAGTCCAGCCACCTTCAGGGATCTGTGGATATGTTCTCCAAGGTCTCTCTGTTTCCCAACACTTCTCAGCATCATCCCATTTATTGGTCATTCCCGTGCCTTCTTTACCCTCCTGAATTCATTATCTCCACTGCCCCAGACTGAATTCCATTCACCATTTTTCTGTCCATCTGACCCAGTCCATGGCTTTCTCCCTCATTCACTAAAACACATCAGCAACTTTTGTATAATCCTGGTGCATACATTTCATTCTAAATCATGGATATATCCCGGAAATCTGTGGAGCCCCACTGGAAACAGCCGTCCAGGCATCATTCAGTCCTGGATGTGACTAACAGCAGCAACAACAGCTGAATCCAAACCCTGCTGTTGCCTGTGAACTTGCTGATGTCTGTGCAGGTTGTTTGACTGAGTGAATCTCCTCCCACACATGGAACAGTTAAAAAGCCTCTCCCCAGTACCACTCCCACGTGTGGGCCACACGGTAGCACAGTGGTTCGCACTGTTGCTTCACAGCTCCAGGGGCCCAGGTTTGATTCCCGGTTTGGGTCACTGTCTGTGCGGAGTCTGCACGTTGTCCCAGTGTTTGTGTGGGTTTACTCCGGGTCTCCGGTTTCCACAGTCCAAAGATATGTAGATTAGGTGGATTGGCCATGCTAAATTGCAATTAAGTGTACAAAAAGGTAAGGTGGGGTTATGGGTTAGGATGGAGGTATGGGCTGAAGTCGGGAGCTTAAGTCCAAGGGCCGGTGCACTCGATAGGGCCAAATGCCCTCCTTCTGAACTGTAAATTCTATGTTACTGTTTCAGTGTGAACTCGCTGGTGTTTCAGCAAATTTGGTTTACTTTTAAATCTCTTTTCACAGTCAGAACATTTAAAAGGTTTCTGATCAATGTGAACAAGTTGGTGTCTAGTCAGGTGGGATGACTGAGTGAATTTCGTATCACACACGGGGCAAGTGTACGGTCTCTCCCCAGTGTGAACTCGCTGGTGTTTCAGAAGCTGGGATGACCGAGTAAATCCCTTCCTACACACAGAGCAGGTGAACGGCCTCTCCCCAGTGTGAGCGCGTTGATGTAACAGCAAACAACTTTTACTTTTAAAGCTCTTCTCACAGTCAGAACATTTGAAAGGTCTCTGATCAGTGTGAACAAGTTGGTGTGTCATGAGATGAGATGACTGAGTGAATCCCTTCCCACACATGGAGCAGGTAAAAGGCCTCTCCCCAGTGTGAGTGCGTTGATGTGTCAGTAAATCATTTCTGCTTTTAAAGCTCTTCTCACAGTCAGCACATTTAAACGGTCTCTGATCAGAGTGGACCTGATGGTGAGTCTGGAGATTTGATGAAGCATTAAATCCCTTCCCACATTCCAGACAGGTGAACGGCCTCTCCCCAGTGTGAGTGCGTTGATGTCTCAGTAAATCCATTCTGCTTTTAAATCTCTTCTCACAGTCAGCACATATAAAAGGTCTCTGATCATTATGAACAAGTTGGTGTTTCAGAAGGTGGGAGGAACAAGTGAATCCCTTCCCACACACGGAGCAGGTGTACGGCCTCTCCCCAGTGTGAGTGCGTTGATGTATCAGTAAATCCTTTCTGCTTTTAAAGTCTTTCGCACAGTCAGCACATTTAAAAGGTCTCTGATCAGTGTGAACAAGTTGGTGTGTCAGGAGTTGTGATGACTGAGTGAATCCCTTCCCACACACGGAGCAGATGAACGGCCTCTCCCCAGTGTGAGTGCGCTGATGTGTCAGTAAATTAATTCTGCTTTTAAAGCTCTTCTCACAGTCAGCACATTTGAAAGGTCTCTGATCAGTATGAACAAGTTGGTGTTTCAGGAGGTGTGATGACTGAGTGAATCCTTTCCCACATACAGAGCAGGTGAATGGCCTCTCCCCAGTGTGAGTGCGTTGATGTAACAGTAAATCATTTCTGCTTTTAAAGCTCTTCTCACAGTCAGCACATTTAAACGGTCTCTGATCAGTATGAACATGCTGGTGTGTAATCAGATTGGATAGCTTAGTAAATCCCTTCCCACACACAAAGCAGGTGAATGGCCTTTCCCCAGTGTGAATACGTCGATGAGTTTCCAATTCAGACGGGTAATTACATCTTATCTCACAGTCCCCACATTTCCACGGTTTCTCCATAGTTATCGACAAGTTACCAGATACAGGTGGGATACAGATTTGACGTCACTGTCAGGTCAGCCGTGATGTTATTAAATGGTGGTACAGGCTCACGGGGCTGAATGTCCTATTGCTGCTTCTTGATTCTTATGGTGCGAATGTCCTTATGTCTCTCCAACTTGGATCATTAGTTGAAGCCTGAGTACGGTGTCTCCCTGATGTAAATGCTGCAATTTCTTTCCATGCTGTGTGATTGCTTAAAGCTCAGTTCCTGCTAACTGTGGAAAATTACTTAGATGTCTGTGTCTCGGTGCTTTTCCAATCACAGCGATTTTTGAAATCTTTTCCGCAAAGACAAAACAGACAAATATTTCTCCTTCCACGTTGAAAGGCCGGTCCTGATGAATCAAGTGACTCTGGCAGATCTTGACATGATGTTTGCATCTGCAAATATTCTGTAAAAAGAGTTAAATTGAATTACTGTGAATATATAAACAGGCCATTCTGTCACAGATTCTGCTGCTGTCAATACTCAGCACACATCTCCAACTGTCCCCTGATCTTATCTCAGCCTTTCAGCTGATTTTCGATTCCATTTTCTCTCATGCGTTTGTCCCGTTTCCTTCTGAAAACATCTCAGCACTTTCTTCAGCTCATTTCCATGTAATGAATAACACATTCTAAATCTGTGATGAATACATCTGTCAGTATTGCCCCCTTTGATTTATTCGTAACTATCTTGTATTTATGACTCAATGTTTATTCCTTGTTTGCGATAGAAAAAATGCCCATTTATTCCTTCCTGAGAGCTGTAATCTGTCGTTTTACAAAAGTTATCACAGTCACTCGAGGACAGAAATCGCAAAGGGACAAACCTTTCTGTTGGATTGAGTTTGTTGAGTGTAAATTCTCTCCTTCTAACCCCCTGTAAAAGGAGTTCACAAAAGCCATCACTGTCAGTCCAGGATAGAAATTCTGAATAGGCAATTCTAGTTTCTCTGAAACATTTTCTCCTCTCTTGTTCCCCCAAAGCTGTAAATCCCCGTCCCACACACTCTCCCTCCTCCCTGGGCTGAAATCCAAACCCATCTCACCATCTCTTTCCTCCATGTTTTCTCCCTCTATCTCCTCTGCCTGGGTTCAGTTCTCCAGCTCCTGTCTGCAGACTGACAATAAAATCAATGGGTCTTATTGGGGGTTTGGGACTTCCAGCGGGTGTTTGTGAATCCTCCCCGCCCACCTGCCAGGGTTTCCTTCCTTGGCAGAGATCAGAGTCCTCATTGATTTGAGTGCAAAGTTGAAGCTCTTATATATTATCCCCCTCCCCCATCCTGTGATGGGAACCACCCTCCAGTGTGTGAAGCAGGAAGGTGCCCGTTAACCTGGGCCTGTTCCCGGGAGGGAGGGAGAAGCTCCGCAGCTGCAAACCAGGGAGCTGACAATGATGGTGAAGGGTTTGCTCAGCTCACAATGCCCGGGGACTGACTGACGGCGGGTTCGGACCAATAGGAAGCGGGGGCAGTGCTGGAGGACCGAACAAGAGCGGCTGGTCCTCCAGCCAATCAGAGTGAATGGGAGGCGGAACAGGGTCGGGGCTTCGCTCCCTCCGTTTGCTCCCGGCCCTGTCTCGGAGAAAAGCCCGAGCAGCTTTCGCCGGTTCAACCTTCGTATCCGAGCTTCATATCCGGGGCTTGGGGCCTACACCGAATGTTTATGAAGCCTCCCGACCCATCCATCGGCTCCATCCCTCCCTCATGACTCACCGAGCGGCATCTGACGGCGTAGGATTTCCACCCGGCCGCCGGAATCCTGAGCAATCATCAGCACTGCGTATGCTCTACCTCACGTGGGAGACCGGGCTCAGTCCCGCCCCTCGTTCACTCCGATTGGTTGGAGGATCCGCTGAACCACTCGGTCCTCCTGGCCTACCCCTCTCTTTCTATTGGTCCAGACCTGCCATCAATCACTCCGTAGGCATTGTGAACTGGAGCATGCGCAGTGCCGATGCTGGGCTCGGCTGGGAGGTAAACCCCAATAAGAAGTTTCCGGGCCCGGGTTTGCATCGAGCGGGGGGACAGCTGCGGCCTGCTCCCGGTGACAGGCCTGAGTTAACGGCCGCCGTCTTTATAGAGGCTGCAAACCCGCAGGGGGCAAAACATCAGAGATAGAGTTTGTTGTGAAACCAATGGGATATTGTAAAACAGGAGGTCAGGGTTACAGTCAACAACAACAACTTCTATTTATATAACACCTTTAACATCATAAATCATCCCAGTCAACTTCACAGGAACATTATAAAACAAAGTGAGACACTCAGACACAAAAGGAGATATTAGGGCAGGTGACCAAAAACCTGGTCAAAGAGGTGAGTATTGAAGAGTCTGAAAGGAGGTAAGTGAGGTGGAGACGGGGAGGTTTAGGGAGGGAATTCAGTGCGTGGGGCCGAGGGAACTTAAAACCATGGCGGAGTAATTAGAATCGGGAGTGTGCACGAGTCGAGGATCAGAGCTGTGCACATTTCTCAAGAGGGTTATGGAGCTGAAGGAGATTGCAGAGATCGGGAGAGATGAGGCCATGGAGGGATTTGAAAACAAGGGTGAGAATTGACTGGGAGCGGATGTAAGTCTCGGAGCACAGGGATCGTAGGGGAAAGGAACTTGCTGTGAATTAAGACATGGGTAGCAGACTTTTGGATGGCCTTAAGTTTACAGAGGTAGTCTGTGGGAGAGCAGCCAGGTGTGCAATGGAATTGTCGAATCGGGAGGTGACAAAGCCATGACTGAGGTTTCAGCCCCAGGCACACAGACACAGGAGAGAGGCCGCATAAGAACTGGGAGCAGGAGTAGGCCATCTGGCCCCTCGAGCCTGCTCCACCATTCAATGAGATCATGGCTGATCTTTTGTGGACTCAGCTCCACTTTCCAGCCCGAACACCATAAGCCTTAATCCCTTTAATCTTAAAAAAAACTATCTATCTTTACCTTAAAAACATTTAATGAAGGAGCCTCAACTGCTTCACTGGGCAATAAATTCCATAGATTCACAACCCTTTGGGTGAAGAAGTTCCTCCTAAACTCAGTCCTAATTCTACTGCCCCTTATTTTGAGGCTATGCCCCCTAGTTCTGCTGTCACCCGCCGGTGGAAACAACCTGCCCGCATCTATCCTATCTATTGCCTTCATAATTTTATATGTTTCTATTTTTTTTAAATTTAGATTAGCCAATTATTTTTTCCAATTAAGGGGCAATTTAGCGTGGCCAATCCACCTACTCTGCACATTTTTGAGTTGTGGGGGCGAAACCCACGCAGACATGGGGAGAACATGCAAACTCCACACGGACAGTGACCCAGAGCCGGGATCGAACCTGGGACCTCAGTGCCGTGAGGCGGTTGTGCTAACCACTAGGCCACCGTGCTGCCCTATATGTTTCTATAAGATCCCCCCTCATCCTTCTAAATTCCAACGAGTACAGTCCCAGTCTACTCAATCTCTCCTCGTAATCCAACCCCTTCAGCTCTGGGATTAACCTAGTGAATCTTCTCTGCACACCCTCCAGTGCCAGTACGTCATTTCTCAAGTAAGGAGACCAAAACTGAACACAATTCTCCAGTGTGGCCTCACTAACACCGTATACAATTGCAGCATAACCTCCCTAGTCTTAAACTCCATCCCTCTAGCAATGAAGGACAAAATTCCATTTGCCTTCTTAATCACCTGTTGCACCTGTAAACCAACTTTCTGTGACTCGTGCACTAGCACACCCAGGTCTCTCTGCGCAGCAGCGTGCTTTAATATTTTATCATTTAAATAATAATCCCGTTTGCTGTTATTCCTACCAAAATGGATAACCTCACATTTGTCAACATTGTATTCCATCTAGGGCAGCACGGTGGCCTAGTGGTTAGCATAACCGCCTCACGGCGCTGAGGTCCCAGGTTCGATCCCGGCTCTGGGTCACTGTCCGTGTGGAGTTTGCACATTCTCCCCGTGTCTGCTTGGGTTTCGCCCCCACAACCCAAAAATGTGCAGAGTAGGTGGATTGGCCACGCTAAATTGCCCCTTAATTGGAAAAAATAATTGGGTACTCTAAATTTATTTAAAAAAAACATTGTATTCCATCTGCCAGACCCTAGCCCATTCACTTAACCTATCCAAATCCCTCTGCAGCCTTCCAGTATCCTCTGCACTTTTCACTTTACCACTCATCTTAGTGTCATCTGCAAACTTGACATTGCCGTTGGTCCCCAACTCCAAATCATTTATGTAAATTGTGAATAATTGTGGGCCCAACAAGGATCCCTGAGGGACACCACAAGCTACTGATTGCCAACCAGAGAAACACCCATTAATCCCCACTCTTTGCTTTCTATTAATTAACCAATCCTCTATCCATGCTACTACTTTGCCCTTAATGAATTGCATCTTCATCTTGTGCAGCAACCTTTTGAAAATGTAAATCGCTTATTGTCACGAGTAGGCTTTAATGAAGTTACTGTGAAAAGCCCCTAGTCACCACATTCCGGCGCCTGTCTGGGGAGGCTGGTACAGGAATCAAACCGTGCTGCTGGCCTGCTTTAAAGGCCAGCGATTTAACGCAGTGAGCTAAACCAGCCCCTCCAGTGAGCTAAACCAGCCCCTGTGTGGCACCTTGTCAAAGGCTTTCTGGAAATCCAGATATACCACATCCATTGGCTCCCTGTTATCTACTGCACTGGTAATGTCCTCAAAAAATTCCACTAAACTAGTTAGGCACGACCTGCCCTTTATGAACCCATGCTGTGTCTGCCCAATGGGACAATTGCTATCCAGATGCCTCGCTATTTAATAAGAACTAGGAGCAGGAGTAGGCCATCTGGCCCCTCGAGCCTGCTCCGCCATTCAATGAGATCATGGCTGATCTTTTGTGGACTCAGCTCCACTTTCCGGCCCGAACACCATAACCCTTAATCCCTTTATTCTTCAAAAAACTATCTATCTTTACCTTAAAAACATGTAATGAAGGAGCCTCAACTGCTTCACTGGGCAAGGAATTCCATAGATTCACAACCCTTTGGGTGAAGAAGTTCCTCCTAAACTCAGTTCTAAATCTACTTCCCCTTATTTTGAGGCTATGCCCCCTAGTTCTGCTGTCACCCGCCAGTGGAAACAACCTGCCCGCATCTATCCTATCTATTCCCTTCATAATTTTAAATGTTTCTATAAGATCCCCCTCATCCTTCTAAATTCCAATGAGTACAGTCCCAGTCTACTCAACCTCTCCTCATAATCCAACCCCTTCATCTCTGGGATTAACCTAGTGAATCTCCTCTGCACACCCTCCAGCGCCAGTACGTCCTTTCTCAAGTAAGGAGACCAAAACTGAACACAATACTCCAGGTGTGGCCGCACTAACACCTTATACAATTGCAACATAACCTCCCTAGTCTTAAACTCCATCCCTCTAGCAATGAAGGACAAAATTCCATTTGCCTTCTTAATCACCTGTTGCACTTGTAAACCAACCTTCTGTGACTCATGCACTAGCACACCCAAGTCTCTCTGAACAGCGGCATGCTTTAATATTTTATCGTTTAAATAATAATCCCGTTTGCTGTTATTCCTACCAAAATGGATAACCTCACATTTGTCAACATTGTATTCCATCTGCCAGACCCGAGCCCATTCACTTAACCTATCCAAATCCCTCTGCAGACTTCCAGTATCCTCTGCACTTTTCGCTTTACCACTCATCTTAGTGTCATCTGCAAACTTGGACACATTGCCCTTGGTCCCCAACTCCAAATCATCAATGTAAATTGTGAACAATTGTGGGCCCAACACGGATCCCTGAGGGACACCACTAGCTACTGATTGCCAACCAGAGAAACACCCATTTATCCCAACTCTTTGCTTTCTATTAATTAACCAATCCTCTATCCATGCTACTACTTTACCCTTAATGCCATGCATCTTTATCTTATGCAGCAACCTTTTGTGTGGCACCTTGTCAAAGGCTTTCTGGAAATCCAGATATACCACATCCATCGGCTCCCCGTTATCTACTGCACTGGTAATGTCCTCACAAAATTCCACTAAATTAGTTAGGCACGACCTGCCTTTTACGAACCCATGCTGCGTCTGCCCAATAGGTCTTCCTTGATGATAGATTCCAGCATTTTCCCTACTACTGAAGTTAAGTTCACTGGCCTATAATTTCCTGCTCTCTGCCTACCTCCTTTTTTAAACAGTGGTGTCACGTTTGCTAATTTCCAATCCATAGGGACTATCCCAGCGTCTAGTGAATTTTGGTATATTATCACTAGTGCATTTGCAATTTCCCTAGCCATCCCTTTTAGCACTCTGGGATGCATTCCATCAGGGCCAGGAGACTTACTAATGTAACGTAAGTGGAAACAGGCAGTCTTAGTGATAGCACAGACAGAAGTCCAAAGATGTTCAGGTTAGGTGGATTGGCCAAGTTCCACACGCAGGGGTACGGCCTTAACCGGGACCTTAGATTAATGTTGCATTACGTTCATGCCCTCAACATCTGGCCTGGGCTTACAAAGTCCTACCAACTGTGCTGGCTTGAGGCAATTCACATCTCTTTAACCTGTGATTAGCCCTCTCTCCAATTGCACCATCTGGACCTGTAAAGATTTAATTACCTGCAAAAACTCGCATTCAAAGTATCATCTTGCATCATTGAATTTGTCTATATATGTTTTTTTCATAGAATTTACAGTGCAGAAAGAGACCATTCGGCCCATCGAGTCTGCACCGGCTCTTGGAAAGAGCACCCTACCCAAGGTCAACACCTCCTCCTATCCCAATAACCCCACCCAACACTAAGGGCAATTTTGGACACGAAGGGCAATTTATCATGGCCAATCCACCTAACCTGCACATCTTTGGACTGTGGGAGGAAACCGGAGCACCCGGAGAAAATCCACGCAGACACGGGGAGGATGTGCAGACTCCCACAGACAGTGACCCGAGCCAGAATCGAACCTGGGACCCTGGAGCTGTGAAGCCATTGTGCTATCCACAATGCTACCGTGCTGCCCTCTTCATTCACCTGAGGAAGGAGTTGCGCTCCAAGAGCTAGTGATGTGACACAAACCTATTGGACTTGAACCTGGTGTTATAAGACTTCTTCTGTGCCCACCCCAGGCCAATGCCGGCATCTCCACATCTAGACCAGTAAAGCAGAGAACCAGGCTGAAGCTCTGGGGATCGGGGTTCCACACGGCAGATCAACTGAGCAACCCAATTCAAGGGCAATTCGAGATGGGTGTAAATGAATAATGAAAATGTCAATCATGTAACTTTTCCACACACACAAATGAATGGGCTTTGATGATGTTTCTGTGCGGGTTTAAACCAAGGGCCTTTGAGCAAACTTGATAATCACTACACTACAGAAACAGGAAACATCGCTTAGTGCACTGAACGAGAATAGTAAACTATGCGTCCTTATTGCCTTGAAGAACCTGCTGTTGTGGGAGTACAATTTGTCTGAAAATTAGGCAACTGGCGGAGAAATTGATCTGACATTAGAATCATAAAATGCCACAGCACATTAGAAAACCATTCACAACTAATACCTGTGAACTCTGAAAGCGATTCCTGCCATTCTCCATCACAGAGTATTTTGCAAGGTAATGCATTTGTTTAACTATTGAACAATAAATAACAATGATACAACTTATCTGCAAATTTTAATGTGTAACGTCAATAATGTTTCGAATAATAATAATATGGGACATTTGGTGTGTGAGGGGAACGTGATAACCAGTACACTGAAAAAACAGCTGATTGGCAATGAGCCCATTGGACTGGTGTTTGGAAAATATGTTGTGTTATCTGTAAAAGTGATAAAAGTCGAATCAAAATATAGATTGAAAAAGAGCAAATCGATTAGTCTCAATGTCTTTCTCTTTCTGTGATCGTGAGGATTCTCTATTCCAATTATTCTTCCAATTTGCTTTTGAAAAAGGAGTTTCTGCAGAATCCTTGCTCAGTTTGATTTAATGACAATGTTCCCCATGTCCAATGACCAGAAGATTTGGACATGAAGATGGTGTAGTTTACGAAATAAACATTATGTAATCATGCAATTGGTTTCATATTGAATTTACAAAAGTGTATTTTTCTGCTGAAGCATCTTGTCATTATTTCTGAGTTGATAACAGAATTTAATACATTTGATCTACATCCTGTTTACAGAGTCTGTCTATTAGAGAGGGATTTGTAAAGTGTAACAAAGCCTTCTAGAGATGACTTTGCTGAAGTAGTTTACTTTATTAGATTTCAAATTAACTATGAAATGTAGACATGACCGCCCAGCAAATATCTAAGGGCGAAATGATTTCCTCTCATTCAGTAATAATATCATTCTTATGTTCCTTTGAAAAACATCAAACAATTTTGCTCATTACTCCAAACGTGATATTATTTGATATTTATGTCCTCATCCTAAAATGTGACTCTCTGAAATATACAACATTTAATTGCAAACATGACTGACAAAATAAATCGAGTCACTGGGTAATATAAGTTCTGTTGAGTTCATTTGAGATTGCCCATGTCAGATTTTAAACACAATCAAATATCTTCACAGGTAGGAGATTAAAGAACGATAAGTTTATTATATTTGACCCTCTTTGTTCTGGGTATGAAATGAGATGAGGAGAAATTTCTTCAACCAGATAGTGGTTAGTCTGTGGAAATTCTTATCGCAGGATATAGTTGAGGCCAATACGTTCTTTGCTTTCAAGAAGCAGTTAGATATAACACTGAGGGCGAAAGGGATCAAAGGATATGGAGGGGAAAGCGGGATTAGGCTATGGAGTTGGATGATAAGCCATGATCATAATGAATGTCAGAGCAGGTGCGAAGGGCCAAATGGTCTCTTCCTGCTCCTATTTTCTATGTAATCCCTTCACTCACTAAGAGCAGGTGAACGGTCTCTCCCCAGTGTGAACTCGCTGATGTTTCTGCAAACTGGATAAAGCACGGAATCTCTGTCCACACTGAGAGCAGGTGAATGGCTTCTCCCCAGTGTGAACTCGCTGGTGTGTCTGCAGATTGAATAATTGTGTGAACCCCTTCCCACACTGAGAGCAGGTGAATGGCCTCTCGCCAGTGTGAACTCGCTGATGTCTCCGCAGACTGGATAAATCACTGAACCCCTTCCCACACTGAGAGCAGGTGAATGGCCTCTCCCCACTGTGGACTCGCTGGTGTGTCTGCAGACTGGATAACCAAGTGAATCCCTTCCCACACTGAGAGCAGATGAATGGCCTCTCCTCAGTGTGAACTCGCTGGTGTCTCAGCAGATTGGATAAATCATTGAATCCCTTCCCACACTGAGAGCAGGTGAATGGCCTCTCCTCAGTGTGAACTCGCTGATGTCTCCGCAGACTGGATAAGTCACTGAATCCCCTCCCACACTGAGAGCAGGTGAATGGCCTCTCTCCAGTGTGAATTCGCTGGTGTGTCCGCAGGTTGGATGAATCAATGAATCCCTTCCCACACTGAGAGCAGGTGAATGGCTTCTCCCCAGTATGAGTTCGCTGGTGTGTCTGCAGATTGAATAATTGTGTGAATCCCTTCCCACACTGAGAGCAGATGAATGGCCTCTCCCCAGTGTGAATTCGCTGGTGTGACTGCAGACTGGATAACTGTGTGAATCCCTTCCCACACTGAGAGCAGGTAAATGGTTTCTCCCCAGTGTGAACTCGCTGGTGTGCCTGAAGGTTAGATAACTGAGTGAATCCTTTCCCACATTTAGAGCATGTGAACGGCCTCTCCCCAGTGTGAATGCGTTGATGAATCTCCAGCTTAGACGGGACTCTGAATCCCTTCCCACAGTCCCCACATTTCCACGGTTTCTCCATGTTTTAGGTCTCCTCGTGTCTCTCCAGATTGGACAATCAGTGGAAGCCTTGTCTACACACAGAACATGTTCACTGTCTCTCCTCAATCAATTCACTGGAACACTCTCACTTGGGTGTGTGTTGTGTGGGTCTTGGTGCTTTTCCAGTCACACTCATATTTAAAATCTTCTGAAGCCGATAGATCGGACAAACATTTCTCCTTCTCGCCAATGATATTCAGAGCTCGATGATATTCAGATCAGAAGGAATCGAATTAGTTTGTCACATCACGACATGATGTTTGAGATTATGTCTATAATTCCAGCACTTCCAATATCCTTTAAAAACAATTAACAAAAGTTATCATTGTTCGTACAGGATAGAAATTCAGAACAGACAATTCTAGTTCCTATGGAATATTATTTCCTCTCTCATTGTAAATCTCCATCACACACAATCTCCCTCCATTCTCACTCTGCTGTATTTAATATTCACCCTCCCAATTCTCCTGAAGGTGCTGATTCATGTTGATTGACAGATCCAAGCTCAGCTCACTGCTTCCTGACCAGGACACAGAGATTAGAATAGGAGCAGGAGTAGGCCATTCAGCCCACCGATTCTGCTCAACCATTCAATGAGATCCTTGGCCGATCTACCTCAACACTATTTTCCCACACAATCCCCATATCCCTCGATATCTTCAATATCTAGAAACCTATCAATATTTGTCTTGAACATACCTGATGACTGAGGCTCCACATTCTTCTGGGACAGAGAATTCCAAAGCTTCACCACTTCCTGAGTGAATAAATCCCTCCTCAGCTCAGCTTTCTGTCTATTTTCCTGCCTGAACCCCATAACCCTTAACTCTATTGTCCATCAAATATCTGTCAAACCCGTGTTTGAATATAATCAATGACCCCCAGACTTCGCTGCTCACTGTGTAGAGAAATCCAAAGACAAACCTTCAGAACATCATATTCTTTTTTATTGCCACAAGTAGGCTTACATTAACACTGCAATGAAGTTACTGTGAAAAGCCACTAGTCGCCACATTCCGGCACCTGTTTGGGTACACAGGGAGAATTCTGAATCTCCAGATTACCTAACAGCACATCTTTCAGGACTTGTGGGAGGAAACCAGAGCACCGGGAGGAAACCATGCAGACACGGGGAGAACGTGCAGACTCCGCACAGACAGTGACCCAAGTGGGAATCGAACCCAGGTCCCTGGCGATGTGAAGCAACAGTGCTAACCACTGTCAACCGTGCCGCTACATTAGATATATCTCTGCCAAATGTTAATTTACTGTCCCTGAAATGTCAGCCATATCCTGGGGAAACCAGCCCTTTAATTGGGAACATTAGGAAAGAGATCATCCTTTTAACTTGACAAATAAATGAATCAAGCTGAGGGACCCTGCAGCCTGTGAAGTATTTCCGGGCACTAGGACCTGGCCTGGAACAGACTATGAAGCCCCGCCCATTATTGACGTCACCACAACCCCGCATGCGCACCGCTCCATCTGAATCAAGATGGCGGCCGTTAAACTGGGCCTGTTATCGGGAAAAAGACCCGAAGCTGCAAACGCAGGACCTACAGGTACGTATTCCTGGTTTAGGGCCTTCACGCGGTGTTTAAAAACTCTCTCCTTCCAGAGCTGGCTCTATCGCTTCGTTCGGATTTCCACATCCTTACCCGCTGCCGAGGACACAAAGAAGCGTCTCTTTCCCAGGCGGCATCACACACTGCGCATGCTCCAACTACTCCCAGGCAATGCACCTGCGCACTGCTGTCCTGCGGTGTCGATCGGGGACATTCACCACCGCGGGGAATGCCGGTTAATGAACACGCCATTCATCATCCCAATTAGTGAATAGTGATTTTTGTTTGCTATGTTGTGAAGATTGGGTGGATGGGATAAAAATTATACATAAATCCAAGTGAGCAGCCCTCAATTATAAACCAGAACAAAGGGGAGTACAAATTAATTTTCATTGAGGTATAATGAAAAGTATTGGGCTGGACCAAGTCCCCACGCCAGCGTGCAAGAGTTGGTGTTTTATGCCAGGAAAATTGGCACAAAACAGCCACTGATTCCCTGCTCCAAGGGAGGGAGTCGGGGACTAGCAGGGAGGCAGCGTATAGCTCCCATCTCTAGATTCTGATACAGCCTGGAGGATTGCTGGGTCCGTGGCCACGCATGCGCAGGGTGAGACCAGCAGCGGCCTCGCTGTGCTTCAAGGCAGACCATGCCCAGGACCCGGACCGCAAAAGTAGTATCCCCTTAGGCCGCTCGCATGCCCCGGACCTCCCCCCTACAGTGCTCCCAATTGAAGCCCTCCCTGCTCGCGGATCGGCCCTTCCCCGACTGAATATGATGCAAGGTTGCCGAACGGCTGGGACCATGAGAATCCGACGTCGTCGCGAACTCGGCCGGTTGGAGACGGAGCATTCCGGGGCGGTTCTCCGGCAATCGCCTCAGGCCATGCCGCATAGAACATAGAACATAGAACGATACAGCGCAGTACAGGCCCTTCGGCCCTCGATGTTGCACCGACATGGAAAAAAAATCTAAAGGCCATCTAACCTACACTATGCCCTTATCATCCATATGCTTATCCAATAAATTTTTAAATGCCCTCAATGTTGGCGAGTTCACTACTGTTGCAGGTAGGGCATTCCACGGCCTCACCACTCTTTGCGTAAAAAACCCACCTCTGACCTCTGTCCTATATCTATTACCCCTCAATTTAAGGCTATGTCCCCTCGTGCTAGCCACCTCCATCCGCGGGAGAAGGCTCTCGCTGTCCACCCTATCTAACCCTCTGATCATTTTGTATGCCTCTATTAAGTCACCTCTTAACCTTCTTCTCTCTAACGAAAACAACCTCAAGTCCATCAGCCTTTCCTCATAAGATTTTCCCTCCATACCAGGCAACATCCTGGTAAATCTCCTCTGCACCCGTTCCAAAGCTTCCACGTCCTTCCTATAATGAGGCGACCAGAACTGTACGCAATACTCCAAATGCGGCCGTACTAGAGTTTTGTACAACTGCAACATGACCTCATGGCTCCGGAACTCAATCCCTCTACCAATAAAGGCCAACACACCATAGGCCTTCTTCACAACCCTATCAACCTGGGTGGCAACTTTCAGGGATCTATGTACATGGACACCGAGATCCCTCTGCTCATCCACACTGCCAAGAATTTTACCATTAGCCAAATATTCCACATTTCTGTTATTCTTTCCAAAGTGAATCACCTCACACTTCTCCACATTAAACTCCATTTGCCACCTCTCAGCCCAGCTCTGCAGCTTATCTATGTCCCTCTGTAACCTGCAACATCCTTCCTCACTGTCTACAACTCCACCGACTTTAGTGTTGTCTGCAAATTTACTCACCCATCCTTCTGCGCCCTCCTCTAGGTCATTTATAAAAATGACAAACAGCAACGGCCCCAGAACAGATCCTTGTGGTACGCCACTCGTAACTGAACTCCATTCTGAACATTTCCCATCAACTACCACTCTCTGTCTTCTTTCAACTAGCCAATTTCTGATCCACATCTCTAAATCACCCTCAATCCCCAGCCTTCGTATTTTCTGCAATAGCCGACCGTGGGGAACCTTATCAAACGCTTTACTGAAATCCATATACACCACATCAACTGCTCTACCCTCGTCTACCTGTTCAGTCACCTTCTCAAAGAACTCGATAAGGTTTGTGAGGCATGACCTACCCTTCACAAAACCATGCTGACTGTCCCTAATCATATTATTCCTATCTAGATGATTATAAATCGTATCTTTTATAATCCTCTCCAAGACTTTACCCACCACAGACGTTAGGCTCACCGGCCTATAGTTACCGGGGTTATCTCTACTCCCCTTCTTGAACAAAGGGACCACATTTGCTATCCTCCAGTCCTCTGGCACTATTCCTGTAGCCAATGATGACCTAAAAATCAAAGCCAAAGGCTCAGCAATCTCTTCCCTGGCTTCCCAGAGAATCCTAGGATAAATCCCATCCGGCCCCGGGGACTTATCTATTTTCACCTTGTCCAGAATTGCCAACACTTCTTCCCTACGCACCTCAATGCCATCTATTCTAATAGCCTGGGTCTCAGCATTCTCCTCCACAATATTATCTTTTTCTTGAGTGAATACTGACGAAAAGTATTCATTTAGTATCTCGCTTATCTCCTCAGCCTCCACACACAACTTCCCACCACTGTCCTTGACTGGCCCTACTCTTACCCTAGTCATTCTTTTATTCCTGACATACCTATAGAAAGCTTTTGGGTTTTCCTTGATCCTACCTGCCAAAGACTTCTCATGTCCCCTCCTTGCTCGTCTCAGCTCTCTCTTTAGATCCTTCCTCGCTTCCTTGTAACTATCAAGCGCCCCAACTGAAACTTCATGCCTCATCTTCACATAGGCCTCCTTCTTCCTCTTAACAAGAGATTCCACTTCTTTGGTAAACCACGGTTCCCTCGCTCGACCCCTTCCTCCCTGCCTGACTGGTACGTACTTATCAAGAACATGCAATAGCTGTTCCTTGAACAAGCTCCACATATCCAGTGTGCCCAACCCTTGCAGCCTACTTCTCCAACCAACACATCCTAAGTCATGTCTAATGGCATCATAATTGCCCTTCCCCCAGCTATAACTCTTGCCCTGCGGGGTATACTTATCCCTTTCCATCACTAACGTAAAGGTCACCGAATTGTGGTCACTGTTTCCAAAGTGCTCACCTACCTCCAGATCTAACACCTGGCCTGGTTCATTACCCAAAACCAAATCCAATGTGGCCTCGCCTCTTAGAACATAGAACAGTACAGCACAGAACAGGCCCTTCGGCCCTCGATGTTGTGCCGAGCCATGATCACCCTACTCAAACCCACGTATCCACCATATACCCGTAACCCAAGAACACCCCCCCTTAACCTTACTTTTTAAGACACTACGGGCAATTTAGCATGGCCAATCCACCTAACCCGCACATCTTTGGACTGTGGGAGGAAACCGGAGCACCCGGAGGAAACCCACGCACACAGGGGGAGGACGTGCAGACTCCGCACAGACAGTGACCCGGCCGGGAATCGAACCTGGGACCCTGGAGCTGTGAAGCATTTATGCTAACCACCATGCTACCCTGCTGCCCCTCTTGTTGGCCTGTCAACATATTGTGTCAGGAAACCCTCCTGCACACATTGTACAAAGAATGACCCATCTAATGTACTCGAACTATATCTTTTCCAGTCAATATTTGGAAAGTTAAAGTCTCCCATAACAACTACCCTGTTACTTTCGCTCTTTTCCAGAATCATCTTCGCCATGCTTTCCTCTACATCCCTAGAACTATTAGGTGGCCTATAGAAAACTCCCAACAGGGTGACCTCTTCTTTCCTGTTTCTAACCTCAGCCCATACTACCTCGGAAGAAGAGTCCCCATCTAGCATCCTTTCCGCCACCGTAATACTGTCCTTGACTAGCAGCGCCACACCTCCCCCTCTTTTGCCCCCTTCTCTGAGCTTACTAAAACACCTAAACCCCGGAACCTGCAACAACCATTCCTGTCCCTGCTCTATCCATGTCTCTGAAATGGCCACAACATCGAAGTCCCAGGTACCAACCCATGCTGCCAGTTCCCCAACCTTATTTCGTATACTCCTGGCATTGAAGTAGACACACTTCAAACCACCTACCTGAACACTGGCACCCTCCTGCGAAGTCAAATCTGTGCTCCTGACCTCTATACTCTCAATCTCCCGTACCCCAAAACTACAATCCAGGTTCCAATGCCCCTGCTGAATTAGTTTAAACCCCCCCAAAGAGCACTAACAAATCTCCCCCCCAGGATATTGGTGCCCCTCTGGTTCAGATGTAGACCATCCTGTCTATAGAGGTCCCACCTTCCCCAGAAAGAGCCCCAGTTATCCAGAAATCTGAATCCCTCCCGCCTGCACCATCCCTGTAGCCACGTGTTTAATTGCTCTCTCTCCCTATTCCTCATCTCACTATCACGTGGCACGGGCAACAACCCAGAGATAACAACTCTGTTTGTTCTCGCTCTGAGCTTCCATCCTAGCTCCCTAAAGGCCTGCCTGACATCCTTGTCCCCTTTCCTACCTATGTCGTTAGTGCCAATGTGGACTACGACTTGGGGCTGCTCCCCCTCCCCCTTAAGGACCCGGAAAACACGATCCGAGACATCACTTACCCTTGCACCTGGGAGGCAACATACCAAACGTGAGTCTCTCTCGCTCCCACAAAATCTCCTATCTGTGCCCCTGACTATTGAGTCCCCAATTACTAATGTTCTACTCCTTTCCCCCTTCCCTTCTGAGCAACAGGGACAGACTCCGTGCCAGAGGCCCGTACCCCATGGCTTACCCCTGGTAAGTCCCCCCCCCCACAAGTATCCAAAACGGTATACTTGTTACTCAGGGGAACGACTGCAGGGGGTCCCTGCACTGACTGCTTCTTCCCAGTCCCTCTTACAGTTACCCACCTATCTCCAGTCTTTGGTGTAACTACTTCCCTGAAGCTCCTATCTATGACCCCCTCTGCCTCCCGAATGATCCGAAGTTCATCCAGCTCAAGCTCCAGGTCCCTAACACGGTTTTTGAGGAGCTGGAGTTGGGTGCACTTCCCACAGATGAAATCAGCAGGGACACTGACGGCGTCCCTCACCTCAAACATTCTGCAGGAGGAGCATTGTACTGCCTTCCCTGACATCACCTCTAGATTTAAAAAAAAACAAGAAAAACTAGAATACACCGATTTTCAGGAGGCAGAGCTTCCGAAAACTGGTGCCAATCCTGATTTCGCCGTCAAAACAGATTCTCTGCCCCGTCGCTGAACGCGATTTCCGTGTCGGGAATCGGAGAATCTAGCGCCTTGTTCTGCGTACAATCCAGACAGATCATTCCTTAGATGAAAAACAGAGGATATACAACAGATACACAATGTAAATACATAAACACAAACATCGGGTGAAGCATACGGAGTGCAGCATTATTCAGTTGAGAAGTTCGTGGAGGGATCAGATCAGTCCATAAGAGGGTCATTCAGGAGTGTGATAACAGCGTTCAAGAAGCTGTTTTTGGATCTGTTAATGCGTGATCTCAGACCTTTGTGTCTCCTGTCCGATGGGAGGAGTCTTTGATTATGCTGCCCACTTTCCCAAGACAGTGGGGGATGTAGACAGAATCAATGGATGGGAGGCGGGTTTGCGTGATTGACTGGGTCGTGTTCATGGCTCTCTGTAGTTTCTGATGGTCTTGTGCTGAGCAGTTGTCACAGCAGGCTGTGATGGATCCAGAAGGCTGTTTTCTATGCTGCATCTGTAAAAACCGGTAAGAGTCAACGTGGACATGCTGAATTTCCAGAGTTTCCTGAGGAAGTATAGGCGCTGTTATGCTTTCTTGGTCGCAGCATCGATGTAGGAAACCCTATCCATCTAATATTGGAAAATAGATATCTAATGAGAAGAAAATCAATTTGTGTATCCTTTTAAGTTTGGCCAATCCACCTACCCTGCACATCTTTGGGTTGTGGCGTCAGACCCACGCAGACACGGGGAGAACAATTTATGTATCCTTAATGAACATCGATATGCAGAGAGGAAGATGAAAGGCCTTTAAACACCTCACTTGGCATAGAACTGTCAAAAACTCAAAACAGGAGCTTCAGGAAATCAAAGTGCTGACCAATAGCATAGTGCTGAGTTGTTGGAAGACATTTTTAAAATATAAATTGTTGGACCCCGGTTCGATTCCCATTTGGGTTACGGTCTGTGCTGAATCTGCGTGTTCTCCCCGTGTCTGTGTGGGTTTTCTCTGGGTGCTCCGGTTTCCTCCCACAGTCCACAGGTTAGGTGAATTGGACATTTTGAATTCTCCCTCAGTGTACCCGAACAGTAACTTCATTGCAGTGTAAGCCTACTTGTGACAGTATTTAAAAAATTACATTCACTCGGGTTCCAGCCCTCAAGTCTGGTGACAGACCTCACGGCTCCCTTGCCCTTCTGGCCTGTGAGCTCCTCTTGCTGCTGTTTCCCAGGACAATCAGTGTCCACTCTCCTACATTACTCTATCTGATAGAGTTCAGGGGCTCAGAGGAGGAAAAAAATGAGGACATGAATCTGAATTCAGAAGTACAGTTAAAGAAACATGATTCAATTGATAAACTTAAGGATTTAAGTCAAAGTACTTGATTGCAATGAATATATTAATTTTGGCTGATACTGATGGGGAATGGAAGCGAATTATGTTAGTTGTTTTATATCGTTCTTCTTTTCTATGATTTTGACACATCATCTTTCTCCTTTCTTCCATTTAAATGGTGGACCATGCTACCCAGAATTCCCTGCATGGGCGAATACAGATATTTTAGTTTATGAACAACTCCATATTACAAAAGAACACAGCTGAATACAAAACAATCAGCAATACAGTAAAAATATCCACAATACACCAAAACTGGACATTCTGAATTCTCCCTCAGTAAACCAGAACGGGGGCCGGAATGTGGCGACTTGGGGATTTTCAGAGTAACTTCATTGCAGTTAATGTAAGCCGACTTGTGACAGTAAAAGTTATTGTTATAAAATAGAAACCAATGAATAATAAACAAGAAAACAAAACCACCAGATTTCAAGCCACCACCACCCACCACCACCACATCAGCAGAAATGCTCCCAAACGGGCAGCACAGACCACTGGTAAAGCACACACCGATATGGGGCACGGCGGAAGAGAGCGAGAGCGAAAGTACACCTCTCCCAAGGAGCACAGTTCAATCTAAAAAAACAGTTGTGTGTGTGAATACATCTTATCTTAATCCAAAAGACTGAATGCACAGGTACAAAAAAGCAGAGCAGGGTTCAATTAGAATGGGCATTGGATGCAAAGCAATTTGGGCTGAAGTGGAGATGGAGGAGATACTGTTGGGTTTAACCCATTTGACTATGATTTAGGAGCAGAAACAGGCCATTCAGCCCTCCAAGCCAGTTCCACCATTCAATAAAATCAGGGCTGAATTGGTTGTGGTCTCAGTTCCCCTTGCCTGTCTGCACCACCAACCCTTGCACCCAGAACCCTTGTCTATCAAAAATCTGTCTAACTCTGCCTTAAATAAATTCAATATCCCAGCCTCCACTGTTCTCTGGGAAGTGAATTCCACAGACTAATGAACTTCGGGGAAAAAAAATTATCCTCATTTTAGCCTTCATGTTCTCCCCATCTCTCATTCTTTTTTTTTCTTTTTTTAAAAATAAATTTCGAGTACCCAATTATTTCTTCCAATTAAGGGGCAATTTAGCATGGCCAATCCACCTAACTTGCACATCTTTGGGTTGTGGGGGTGAAACCCATGCAAACACGGGGAGAATGTGCAAACGCCACATGGACAGTGACCCAGGGCCGAGATTCGAACCCAGGTCCTCAGCACTGTAAGCAGCAATGCTAACCACTGTGCTGCCCCCCATGTCTCATTCTTAAAGTGTGTCACCTCGTTCTAGTCTTTCCCACGGGTCCAAACCGCAGTTGACTTGTTGGGTCCGGAAATTTCCAATGTGGGACACTAAAGGGAGGTAGGTTCCAGGAGAAATTATTTTTTAAGCAGACGTTGTCCAACATTGCAATAGAATACAGCATTGTTTGATTAACAAGTATATCCATTGAGTGTTTCAAGCTACAACGGTGTTCCAAAATACATTTGGTAGAATTGCAGAATTTCCATTCACTGACGATGGAGGAACAGGGATAAATGTCCAACTCAGAATGATGTGTGACTGGAAGAGGATTTGTAGGTGATGGTGTTTGTCTACACCGGTGCCCTCATCTTTGTAGCTGGTGTGGTGACAGGTTCTGTTAATCTCCTGGCAAACTCTTGTGTAGGTTCAGAGCTGATGGCAGGTACCTTTCCCTGAAGGATATTAACATCACAGTTGGGTTTTTACAATAATCCAGCAGTTTCATGATCTCCTTTTCTAATGCTGGTCCCATCGATTCTGCCCAATGTCACAACCTGTCTACTTGTTTTTGTGGCCTCTCTGTTATGCTCCCTTTTTGCTTTCTTAAGACCATATTAAAGAGGTAGAAAATTTAAGACAGACTTGAGGAGAAACTACTTCTCCCAAATGGTTGTGAATCTGTGGAATTCGCTACCCCAGAGTGCGGTGGATGCAGGGACAGTGAGTAAATTTAAGGAGAAGTTAGACAGATTTTTAATTGGTAATGGGGATAAAGGTTTATGGAGAACGGGCAGAACATTGGAGTTGAGGCCACGAGGAGATCAGCCATGATCACTTTGAAGGTGTTTAGGCTCTGGATGCTAAATTGCCTACTCCTGCTCCTAGGTCATGTGTTCTAGGGAGGAGATGCTCTAGCTGATTTTGGAATCCAGCTCCTGCTCTGCAGATGAGGTGACAGATGAGGAACATATCAGCCATGATAGAATGGCGGATCAGACTCACTTATAATAATAATGGGCCAAATGGCCTAATTCTGCTCCTATATCTTATGAACTTATGAACTGTTTCTTACTCTCAAATTGAGTGAATCCTTTGCTGTTTCTCCTCTGGGCCCCATCTCCACTATTATTGTCTGATTGTCCCACTGAGACTCTCACTGTTATTATTGGACAATCAGCCAGTCAGTCTGAGCCTGTGGCCGCTCTCACCATCTGGAACCGTCACAATGCCCGGGTGATTGACGACAGCTCTGGACCAATAGGAAGAGCATGGGTGGGGCTGGAGGACCGACCGAGCGCGGCTGGGCCTCCAACCAATCGGAGTGAATGAGGGGATTTGATTGAAGCATGCGCACTGTGGGTAATGGCGATGGACAGCAGCTCCTTGTTGAGATCTAAAATCGGGAAGAGGCAATTGACGGGGCGGAGGGAGCGAAGAAGCATGTGGTTAGGCGGAAAAGCTCCGTAAACATGTTGTGTGAGCTGCAAATCTGGGAAAAGAGCTTACCTGACCCAATTTGTACCGAGCGGGGCTGCAGATCCTCATGTTAGGCCTGGGTGAACGGCCACCACCTTTATTGGGGGAAAGCTCACCAGGGCCAATGTGGAGCCGCCATCTTTGTTGGAGGCAATGTTTTTTAAAAAAGAATAATCCTTATCATCACAAGTAGGCATACATTAACACTGCAATGAAGTTACTGTGAAAATCCCCTATCGCCACATTTCAGCGCCTGTTGGGGTACACAGAGCATGAATTCAGAATGTCCAAATTACCTAACAGCACATCTTCACACTCTGCACAGACAGTGACCCAAGCCAAGAATCGAAGCTAGGACCCTGATGCTGTGAAGCAACAGTGCTAATCACTGTGCTACCATAGATTGGCCACGCTTAATTACTCCTTAATGTCCAGGGATGTGCAGGTTAGGTTCTTGGTTATGGGGATAAGGTGGGTGGACGAGGGAATGTAAATGGGTAGAGCGCTCATTCGAAGGGTTGGTGCAGACTCAATGGGCCGAATGGCCTCTTTCTGCACTGTTCGGGTACACAGAGGGAGAATTCAGAATGTCCAACTCGCCTAACAGCATGTCTTTTGGGATGTGTTGAAGGAGGTGATTGTTTTGGGAGGCATTTGTTACCCTATGTTCAGAATGAAGCCAACCATCAATCTACATTAGCCTTTGAGTCCCAACGTCTTATTGTTGAAGCAGAGCAGGAAAAGAAGAGAAAGACGTTCTGCTTTTCAGTTCTCACTACCTCTTGGGCTATTCTCCTCCATGTGTCCAAAGATCTACGACTGTGTCCAGTCACATGAAGAACCATGTCAAATCTCTACCCTGAGTAAACATCATCCTCGAATAGAGGGACTGCTGATGACATGGAGGGGCAACGTGTAGCAGGGAGTATGAGCGTTCATCCTGGACCAGGGAGCAGGAGGAGAGAATGTTGTGAATTTCTATCCTGGACTGACAGTGATTAATTTTGGAAAATCCTTTTACAGGGGGTTAGAAAGGGAGGATTTACACAAAGCAAACTCAAACCAAGAATAGGTTTACTTTTTTCCTGAATTTCTTGTTTGGACTGACAAAGATGGCTTTTGTAACTTTCATTTTCAGGGTATTAGAAAAGGATTTGCAGGCAGGAAACACAAGCGAATCCTGACATCAAACTCCTACAGCATCACTCAATTCATCAGGACCTGGATATTATTGCACTTTCAGTGTAAGCATTGAGTTCCAAGTCATTACCACTCACTGTACAATTTCTGCCTCATATCACCCTGTAGCTCTTGCTCCAAATCTTAAATCTGTGTCCTGAAATCCTTTTGCAATCAGCTGGAAGGAGCAACGTTTGGCAGCAGGGTAGCATGGTGGTTAGCATAAATGCTTCACAGCTCCAGGGTCCCAGGTTCGATTCCCGGCTGGGTCACTGTCTGTGTGGAGTCTGCACGTCCTCCCCCTGTGTGCGTGGGTTTCCTCCGGGTGCTCCGGTTTCCTCCCACAATCCAAAGATGTGCGGGTTAGGTGGATTGGCCATGCTAAATTGCCCGTAGTGTCCTAATAAAAGTAAGGTTAAGGGGAGGGTTGTTGGGTTACGGGTATAGGGTGGATATGTGGGTTTGAGTAGGGTGATCATGGCTCGGCACAACATTGAGGGCTGAAGGGCCTGTTCTGTGCTGTACTGTTCTATGTTCTATGTTCTATGTTTCTTTAACTACTTTACCGAGATCAATCAGAAACTTGTACGTAAATCAATCTACTTTCTTCCAAGGAGAACAACCGCAGTTTCTCCAACCTAACATTGTAACTAAAATCCCTCATTCCTGGAACTATTCTGGTAAGTCTCCCCTGCACTCTCTCAAGGACCGTCACATCCTCCATAATATGTGGTTTGCACAGATCCAGATGTTCTGTCTTCCTGTCTGTGATGTCATCACGCACCGACACTTGCACGGTGACATCACTCCCCGATATTTCCTCAACTAGGAACCTTTTCCTCCGACTCCAGAGTTGCTGATATCTATCCAGCTGCAGGCAACAGTGGGACATTTTAATATTGAAAACAATGAAACTGCTTCACAGCTCAGTATTTCTGAGCATTTATCAACAATTTTGAGCTTTTAGTGCTCTGCTCTGTTACCTGTGAGGGGTTCCATGTCTCTGGAGCTGGTGTGACTCTCAAAAAACAATGCAAAACGCCCGTGGAGGGTGAGGGCTACCAGCTATTGACATATAAAATCCCTTCTTTCTCTCTCTCGCTCGCTCCCTCCCTCCCTCAGAAAACTCAACCAAGATTCACTTCAAAATCTGACACTCAGTTCATGAGGACCTAAATGTAAGTGTTTCTATTTGATCTGTGGTTAAAGATTTAAACATCTGTGCAGCTGAAAATAGGATAGAGCAAGATTTGCAAACAAGGATGGGAATGTTCCATTGAGATACTGCTTAACCAGGGCCCAGGGCTGGTTTAGCTCACTGAGATAAATCGCTGGCTTTTAAAGCAGACCAAGCAGGCCAGCAGCACGGTTCGATTCCCGTACCAGCCTCCCCGGACAGGCGCCGGAATGTGGCGACTAGGGGCTTTTCACAGTAACTTCATTGAAGCCTACTCGTGACAATAAGCGATTTTCATTTCATTTCATTTCATTTTCATTTCATTTCAATGTAGGTCAATGAGCACAGGGGTGATGGGTAAGTGAGTGGGACTCAACTTTGGCAGATTCCCTTCCCTGAAGGACATTCGTGAACCAGTTGGGTTTTTACAACAATCCAGCAGCTTTCATGGTCACTTTTTCCTAGTGCTGGCCTCACAAATGACCAGATTCATTCAGCTCAATTTCACAACCTGCCTTTGTGTTTTTGTGGTTTCTCTCTCACTCCCTTTATTCTGTTTCAAATCAATTTCACAGGGTGTTAGAAGAGGAGGATTTGCAGTCAGGAAACTTAAATCGAAAATGATATCAGAATCTGATGGAGACGGCCAATTTATTGTAACCTAAACATCATCGTAATTTGAACATGGAAGAAAAAAGCACCGATCACAGTGGGGGGAAACCGTTCACGTGTTCTGTGTGTGGACAAGATTTCAACCAGTCATCTGGCCTTTCGGAACATAATTGCAATCAGGACAGGGAGATGCCGTGGAAATGTGGGGACTGTGAGAAGGGATTCAATAACCCATCCCAGCTAGAAACTCATCGACGCAGCCACACTGGGGAGAGGCCATTCACCTGCTCTCAGTGTGGGAAGGGATTTGCTCACACATCCACTCTGCTGAGACACCAGCGACTTCACACTCAGGAGAGGCCATTCACCTGCTCTCAGTGTGGGTTGGAATTCAATCGGTCATCCAACCTAGCATTACACCAACGGGTTCACACTGGGGAGAAGCCGTTCATCTGCTCCCAGTGTGGGAAGAGATTTGCTCACTCGTACACCCTGCGGACACACGAGCGAGTTCACACTCTGGAGAGGCCATTCACCTGCTCCCAGTGTGGGAAGGGATTCACTCATTCAGCCAATCTGCTGAGACACCAACGAGTTCACACTGGAGAGAGACCGTTCACCTGCTCCCAGTGTGGGAAGGGATTCACTCAATCATCCCACCTACTTGCACATTGGTATATTCACACTGGGGAGAGGCCATTCACCTGCTCCCTGTGTGGGAAGGGATTCAGTCAGTCATCCAACCTGCTGAAACACCAGCGAATTCATAAGTAACTGTTGTGATTGGAATTTGCTGGTGATCATATTCAGGACTGAACCATGTCCATCTGAGTCTGTTTCTGCTTAATTAAAAAATAACTCCAGCTCAGTTATAGGTGTTAATATAGTTGGTCTTTGAAAGAGAGGATTTGCAGTTAGGAAACACAAACCAAACATCATATCAGCATCTAACACTTACCGAATTTATCGGAAACTGAATCAGATTTTGAACATAGCAGGAAAAAGCACCGTTCACAGTGGAGAGAAACCGCACGTGTCCTGTGTGTGGACAAGGCTTCAACCAATCATCTAGCCTGCCAGTATATAAATGCAGTCACACTGGGAGAAACCATGGAAATGTCAAGACTGTGGGAAGGGATTTGATTACCCATCCAAGTTGAAAATCCATCAGTGCACTCACACTGGGGAGAGACCATTCACCTGCTCCCAGTGTGGGAAAGGGCTGACACACTCACAACACTTGCAGCCACACCAACATTTCTCGCTGGAAAGAGGCTGTTCACCTGCTTCCACTGTGAGAAGGGATTTGCACATTCCTCCAATCTGCTGAGACATCAGTGAGTTCACACTGGGGAGAGACCATTTAAACATCCCGACTGTGAGGAGTTTTAAAACAATTCTGGGGAACTGATGTCCTATCAACATGTACACGCTGTAGAATGGGTTCAGACTATCTTCTCGCCTCACTACAGCTGTGAGTTCACACAGGGGAGAAGCCGTTCACCTGCTCCGAGTGTAGGAGTGGATTCACTCAGTTATCCAAACTGCAGATGCACCAACAAGTTCAGGGATTGGATTTTTATGGTAATCATATCCTGGACTGAAACATGTTAATTGGGGTCAATTGCTGCTGATGTTCATGAACTCCAACCCAGTTAGAAGCAATTAAATTCTGAATAAAAATCAAGTCAAACTAGTTTGTGTGAATTATAGTGCATTGAGTCTTTTTAATATCGCTGAAACAAGTTAGTTCCTTTTGAAGGGCTCTCCTCTCCGTCTCCTCCATCCTCACTTCCAACAACAAGCGTGAGGAGCTCGTGGAGTTTGTCACTAAGATTGAGACAATCTGATCATCTGTCGCTGCTATTCCCTCCTTCCACTCGTCCACCGGGCCAAACTGCTCGGAAGTCCATTTTTATCCAAGGTCTTTGACTCCATCATCTTTGCAAGTGGACTTGTAATGGTTTTGATAAAGAAAGAAATTACAGGAAGTTTTAATGTCAGAATAAAGGACAAAAGAGTGTCCAGTTCAGGTTCAAAGATGGGTAATATTAGCATTGAAACATTAACTCTGTTTCTCTCACCACAGATGCTGCCTGACCTGCTGAGATTTTCCAGAACTTTCTGTTTTGATTTCAGTAAGCTTTTAAAATAGCTTAATACTCAGGTCAATCATTTTATCCACAAGGGTTCGAGAGCCTCAGAAGCATCCAACTGCATCCATTAAACTCTCAGATTACTACAGCAGAGATTCATTGTTCTGGCTCAGCCAGCCTGACTGTGGATTAATTGGATGGATGTTTCAAAGAGCCACCACTGGTATATTAGACCGAATGGTTTCAATCTGTGCTGTATCATTCTATAAAACAATGAATATTCCACAGGAATAGGCTCGGGCAGCACGGTGGCGCAGTGGTTAGCACTGCTGCCTCATGGCACCGAGGTCCCAGGTTTGATCCCGGCTCTGGGTCACTGTCCATGTGGAGTTTGAACATTCTCCCCATGTTTGCATGGATCTTACCCCCACAACCTAAAGATGTGCCAGGTAGGTGGATTGGCCATGGTAAATTGCCCCTTAATTGGAAAAATGAATTGGGTGCTCTAAATTCATAAAAAAGGAATAGAAGTCGGCCATTCATTTGATTTATTGTCACATGCACTGAAGTACAGTGACAAGTATTTTTCTGCGGCCAATTATTTGTGTTAAATACTGTGTGTTAAGTATTTTTAATATCTCTAACCTAAGTTCTCCCTCTGCCCTGTTCCTCCACCTTCACCCCTGTGGCTTCTCCTGTGGCTTCTTTGTCATTCAGATTGGGCAGAGTTTTTTGGTTCTCCTGTGGCTTCCCATTGGCCACAGGCAGGATCTTCCAGTCCTGTCAAAGTCTATGGCCTTTTGCATGGTTCACCCGTCCTGCCGCATGGGAGGCTGCCGCAAGGCGGTTGGTGAGTCTGGAAGATCCAACCAGCGGTAAGGGCTGGAAAATTCCACCCATTGAAACAATCGGATTCTGTTGATTCTAATAATCTTTATGACTGTCACAAGCAAGCTTACATTAACACTGCAATGAAGTTACTGTGAAAATCCCTCACTAAACCACTCAGTAAAATTGCCTATGAAGTCCTTTCTTGCCCAAGTTCTGAACTCACATCTTTCCCCTCTTTTCCTGCTGTCTCCCATCATGCTCTCTCAGAGCTCATCTTGTCTGTGAAACTCGCCCATTGCTCCTTTGACCTGATTCTCACTAACCTGCCGAACAGCCACTTCCACAATCTCCATGTTTCCATGGTGTCTTCATGGAGACAGTGTCTTTGTGCCTCTCCTCTTTAGACAATCAGTTGAAGCTCGGCCACACACACAACACATGGATGGTTTCTCCCGGCAGTGAATGGTGTGATCTTTCCTTCAGGCTGTGTAACTGGTTAAAGCTCTTTCCACAGTCAGTTCACTGGAACACTCTCACTCGGGTGTGTGTCTGTCTCGGTGATTTTCCAGTCACACTGATGTTTGAATATTTTCCCACAAAGGAAACTTTCTCATTCCACATTCATAGTCTGAGGATATTCAGATCCTGATTAACCGAATGACACTGTTGGAGCTTGATGTGATATTTGATTTGTGTTTCCAGTCTGAAAGTCCTCTCCTAATGCCCTGTAACTGAAATTCAGAACAGACAATTCCAGTTTCTGGGTAACATTTTTCCTCCATACGGACAGTGACCCAGAGCCGGGATTCGAACCCGGGTCCTCAGTGCCGTAGGCAGCAATGCTAACCACTGTGCCACCGTGCTGCCCTTCTTGTGATCTTGGGCAGAGCAGTTGCCATACCCGGCTGTGATGCTCCTGGTAGGATACTCTCTCTGGCACATCTGTAGATGTTTGGCATGCGGGCATGCCAAATTTCTTTAACTTCCATAAGGAGAGACATTGTGGGGCTTTCTTGACTGTTACATCATCATGAATGGACCAGGACAGACTGTTGATGATGGTGACCCCCAGGAACTTAAAGCTAATGACCATCTCTACTTCGGAGCCATTGATGTAGATGGGGGTGTTTGTCGTATTACACTTCCTGAAGTCGATGATCAATTCCTTGGTCTTTCCGACATTTAGAGAGAGGTTATTTTCGGTACACCATGCAACCAAGTGATCTATCTCCCTTCTGTTGTCTGACTCATCGTTATTTGTGATACAACCCACCAGAGTCATATTATCCGCAAACTTATAGATCGAATTGGAGTTAAATCTTGCCACACAGTGTGTGTGTATAGGGAGTACAGTAGAGGACTGAGCACACATCCTTGTGGGGCCTTGGTATTGAGGACTATTGTGGAGGAGGTGCTGTTACCTATCCTGACAGATTGCAGTGTGTTGGTGAGCGAGTCAAGGATCCAGCTGCATAGGGAGGGGTCAAGTCCAAGATTGCAGAATTTGGTTATTAGTCTTAGCAGTGATAATGGTGTTGAAGGCGGAGCTGTAGTCTATGAACACGTCTGATGTAGGTGTCCTTGTTGTCGAGGTGTTTGAGTGTTGATTGTAGGGCCAAAGAGATAGCATCTGCTGTGGACCGATTGCGGTGATAGGGGAGCTGCAATGCATCGAGACTGTCTGGGAGGCTGGCATTGATCCGTCCCATGATTCGCCATTTGAAACATTTCATGATTTCAGATGTCAGAGCCACTGGTCAGTAGTCGTTGAGGCAGACTACCTTATTGAGGAACAGACTAGAGAACAGGGTGTTTTAGATCTAGTATTATGTAATGATAAAGGGTTAATTGATAATCTTGCCATAAAAAACCTTCAGAGATGTGTGACCAGATGATGATAGACTTACATTATGCTTGAATGTGAGATATTTCAATCTGCAGCCAGGGTATTAAATTTGAACAAAATAAATTATGAACGTATAAAGGACAAATCAGCTGTGGTGAATTGGGGAAATACATTAAAATAGGTGTGACTGTACACAGGTGATTGATAGAATGGACATAATTATTACATTATTTATATTCCTTCAATACACAAGAACCCAAAAAGGTCCAACAAGAACCTGTGGCAACCAGAGGAAGTTCAGGGTTTAGTCACCAATTTGCCCCAGAATGAAAAGAGAAATGGAAAGGGGGAAACGCTGATTTCCTCCCAGATGTTGCTGAGAGGGGGCAATTTCATTGTTCAACTTCCGTATTGTGGCGTCACAATGGATGTCTGAATCAGCCAATAGGAATCACTCTGCTCCATGGTGACGTCTCCATGGTGACGTCTCCATGTTCCAATGCGCAGGCTTGGCCCCTCCCCCAGCCACCTCAGACACATTTTCCAGTGTTTAACCCACAGTTTCCAGGCAACCGGCTGCTGGCTCCAGCCAGAGCGAGAAGCCGCTCCGGTGATGGCACCCTCCCCCGTGACCCGTGACTGCGCATGTCCAAGGGAGAGGGTAAGCTGCGCATGTGCGGGTTATCCCCTGAGCTGCATGCTGAGATATTGACCAATGGGAAGTGTTGGACGACCGGAAGGACTTTGGTCCTCCAGTCAATCAGCGCGGGCTTTGTGTAAATGAAAATTGAGCTGGACAGACTGATACTTCCTCCTGTGAGCAACATCTGTGTGTAAAACACTTTTCTCCCGCTTTCTATTTGTTTTCTCATTCTGGGCTTCAATTGTTGACTTGCAGGAATTGAAGGGAAAGGAATGACGCTGTCAGGACTCAGAAAGAGCACCCTCCCTCGGCCCATGTCCGCTCCCCTGTAACCCCACCTAACCTTTTGGACGTTGTAAGGATCCTCTTAATCCCTGTCTGCCCCTTGTTTTCCCTTTTAATTTCTGGTGTTTTTCTATTTGGGACAGTGTGGTGGCACAGTGGTTAGCACTGCTGCCTCATAGCACCAGGGACCTAAGGTTCAATTCTGGCCTCTTTGTGGAGTCCACAGATATGCAGGTTAGGTAATAATCTTTAGTGTTACAAATAAACTGACATTAACACTGCAATGAAGTTACTGTGAAAATCCCCTAGTCGCCACACTCCGGTGCCTGTTCGGGTGCACAGAGGGAGAATTCAGAATGTCCAAATTACCTAACAAGCTCACCTTTCGGGACTTGTGGGAGGAACCCAGAGTACCCGGAGGAAACCCACGCAGACATGGGGAGAAGGTGCAGACTCTGCTTGGACAGTGACCCAAGGCGGGAATCGAACCTGGGGCCCTGGAGCTGTGAAGCAACAGTGCTACCTGCTGTGCCACTGTAGATTGGCCACGCTAAATTGCCCCTTAATGTCCAGGGATGTGCAGGTTCGGTTCTCGGTTATGGGAATAAGGCGGGCAGGAGTGAATGAAAATGGGTAGAGTGCTCATTCGAAGGGTTGGTTCAGACTCATAGAACATAGAACAGTACAGCACAGAACAGGCCCTTCGGCCCTCGATGTTGTGCCGAACAATGATCACCCTACTCAAACCCACTTATCCACCCTATACCCGTATCCCAACAACCACCCCCTCCCCCCCTTAACTTTACTTTTTAGGACACTACGGGCAATTTAGCATGGCCAATCCACCTAACCCGCACATCTTTGGACTGTGGGAGGAAACCGGAGCACCCGGAGGAAACCCACGCACACACGGGGAGGACGTGCAGACTCCGCACAGACAGTGACCCAGCCAGGAACCGAACCTGGGACCCTGGAGCTGTGAAGCATTTATGCTAACCACCATCCTACCGTGCTGCCCCGTATGGGCCACTCGGTGGGCCAAATGGTCTCCTTCTGTACCTTAAGAATTCTATGATGATTTTATGATTCTATTTCATTATTTGTATATGGACAAAAATGTGCTAATGTCTTTAAGATGGGCTTCACCTTTAAGTTTAAAACCGGGATCTCCAGTTGGATATGCTATTTGGCCTGACATCAATGATGGCACATCTTGATGGACTTGGCTGTCGGCCAATGGACTGGTTCAGATTGCCGGGCCTTATCAATGGGTTGTGCTGATTGGCCAGGTTTTTCTCTAGAATAGTCCATCGTCTGTGAGACTGTGTTTTCCGTTTTTTTAGTTTTGTTTTGAAAACGGAGCTGAAGGAGTCTCTTTGAGTTTCTCTCTCCCTGAAAGGGTAAAACTCTCTCAAACCTGGAGCTCACTCCAGGGAAATGGATCCAGCCAACTTTCCCTTTCTAACCAGCCTGTGGGTGTTTAATGCCTGGAGACAGAACTGGAGGGAACTCTTTGGGCTTCTCTCCCTGAAAGGATACCAGACCTCTCTAATATCTCATAGAAGATGCTTCTCTGATACTCCATTTTCCTCAGTAAAGCTAGGGGACATTCTGGTGAGTCTGGAAAGCAGTGAAGTTTAAATCACAAGTTGAAGCTGGGGAGTTGAAGCTGAGGAGAAAGTGAGACCAAGAGCTTAAGAATTACACAGGACTGAGGCTGTTCGTTTTGAGTGAAGGCCCTGGGTTAACGCAAGTTAAAGTGATTTCCCCACAGGGAACCCTATAGCTGGGAGTTCTGGCTGAATGCTACTACCAAAGGATCCTCATTAGCGATCCAACCAGCGGTTACAATCACCCCTCGGCGTGGGAGGACAGCCTGCTGCTGCAACAACTTCAGCATCTGAAGCAAGCACACCCATCTTCCATTTCATATTAATCCTCTTTTTATTTTTACCCCTTCTCTTCCCTTTGTGTGTCTCCGTCTTGTGTGTGTTTCGGTGGAGGGTCAGATGGTAAAAGGGGGGGACTGGTAGATTATCTGGCTATTATTCTATTATTATTGCTTGAATTATTTCTAAGTGGGGCAGCACGGTAGAATTGTGGATAGCATAATCGCTTCACAGCTCCAGGGTCCCAGGTTCAATTCCGGCTTGGGTCACTGTCTGTGCAGAGTCTGCACATCCTCCCCGTGTGTGCGTGGGTTTCCTCCGGGTGCTCCAGTTTCCTCCCACAGTCCAAAGATGTGCAGGTTAGGTGGATTGGCCATGATAAATTGCCCTTAGTGTCCAAAATTACCCTTAGTGTTGGGTGGGGTTACTGGGTTATGGGGATAGGGTGGAGGTGTTAACCTTGGGTAGGGTGCTCTTTCCAGGAGCTGGTGCAGACTCGATGGGCCGAATGGCCTCCTGCACTGTAAATTCTATGTAAAAAAAAACAGTTGTTGTGTTTCACTTACAAATCTGATGCTTGTAAGTTATTGGAGCAGTTTAGGGCCAAAGATCTTGAATACTTTCTACAAATTGTTAGTTAATTCACTCGTGTTGAGACTCTGGCTCTGTGGGGCTGGAATTGACCGCACATTAACCCAGGGTGATGTAACAACACCAAGAGGCAATTTAACATGGAAAATCCACCTAACCTGCACATCTTTGGACTGTAAGGGGAAACCCACACAGACAGAGGAGAACATATAAACTCCACAAAGCAAGGAACTGAAGGTCAGAATCGAACCTGGGTCCCTCGTGCTGTGAAGTAGCAGTGCTAACCACTTTGCCACAGTGCAATCCTCAAGGAGGCCATTTGGCCTATCGATCTCCTTGAGGGCAACACAGTGGTGTACTGCTGCCTCACAGCAGCCGGAACCCGGGTTCAATTCCATTCTTGGGCCAGGGACATACATCTGTCTGGCAGCCTACATGAAGATTGTGAGGTCTCTGTGTCCAGGATAGGAAGCAGTGAGCATAGATTTGTCAATCAACCTTAACCAAAACTTTCAGTAGAATTTGGAGGGTGACTATCAGCTACAGTAGAGTGAGAATGGAGGGAGAATGTGTTGGATGAATATTTATAGCTTTTCAGTAAATGAGAGAGGAAACAAATTTCACATCAACTAAAATTGTCTATTCTGAATTTCTATCTTGTAATGATACTTGTAAATTCCTTTCACAGGATAATGGAAGGAGAGGATTGACGGAGGAAAATCTCAAACCAAATGCAAGTTGAGATCTGACCGAGTCACTCAGTTCATAGTGACCTGAATATCATCGGCTTTTGAATCTAGAAGGAGTTATGTTTGCCTGTTCCACCTGTTTCAAAAGATTTAAAAAATCAGTGTGACTGCCAAAGCACCGGGATACACAGACACACAGACACCCAATTTAGCGGGTTCCATTGTACAAACTGTGGAAAGAGCTTTAAACACTGACACAGTCGGAAAAAGACATTGAGCCACTCACAAAGTGGGGAGGGATCGTACTGTGTTCTGTGTGTTTGTGGACAAGGCTTAAAATCATCTTTGAACCTGGAGAGAGGCAGGAGCATCTGGAGCATGGCGAAACCGTGGAAATGTGGAGAATGTGAGAGGGGATTTATTTGCCCGTCCCAGCTGGAAATCCATCGGCGCCGCCATACCGGGGAGAAGCCATTCACCTGCCCTGATTGTGGGCAGGCATTCACTGAATCATCTACGCTGCGGAGACATCTCCGAGTTCACACCGGGGAGAGGCCGTTCACCTGCTCCGATTGTGGCAAGAGATTTGCTGATTCGTCTACCCTGCTGAAACATGAGCGTGTTCACACTGGGGAGAGGCCGTTCCTCTGCTCAGTGTGTGAAAAGGGATTTAATCAGTCATCCGCCCTCCGGAAACACCAGCGAATTCACACCGGGGAGAGGCCATTCACCTGCTCTCAGTGTGAGAAGGGATTCAGTGATTCATCCAACCTGCAAAAGCACCAGCGAATTCACACTGGGGATAGACCGTTCACCTGCTCTGCCTGTGGGAAGGGATTCAGTCGTTCGTCCACCCTGCTGTCACACCAGCGACTTCACACCGGAGAGAGACCATTCATCTGCTCTGACTGTGGGAAGGGATTCACTCAGTCATCCACACTCAAGAAACACCAGCAAATTCACAAATGACAGGTTGATTTATGGGGTACAAGAAATTACCATTGCAAAATGAATCAAGTTTCACAAGCCTTAACCATCCAGCCAGAATGGACACTTCAAATGGTCAATTCATAGGATTCATTAGCTGTTCAGAGGTAGGAAAGTAACAAGTTAAAAAGATTTTCTTAAACTTTCAATGAAAAGTACGTCACCATCAAGACGGAAGATGAAACATATCTGTCAGCTGGGCTACTATATAAAGTATTTTTATTAATGATTTTCGGAAGGTACAATCCAGCAGGTCACATGCTGGGTTCTGGAAGTTTCTGAGGAGTTTCAAAGTGAACAAAGGCTAACACCCCAGATGTCCTGGAATGTAACACATCTTGCTTCAAATGAACATTCCAGCTAAGCCACAGTGGCCCAGCAGACGGTGGGTCTGTCTGCCCCAACCAGTTACCAACAAAGCCATCTGGTTGCAAATCCTAATCTTCAATAATGGTAAGAAGTCTTACAACACCAGGTTACAATCCAACAGGTTTGTTTCAAACATCATGGCTACCCTCAATAATGGTGCCAATGGCCTCACATTAACTGTTCTGAAGCAAACGTTTGAACATGAAACCAGTGTCTCGAAGAATAAAAGGAACCCTGATTACAACTGAATGCCTCGAGCTTCCAGCCCTGGGAAAATTATCCTTTATTCAACATCGCGGAGGAATGATGGAAGGCTTTCCCAAGCTGGTAGCACGAGTAATATTGTCCTGTGGAATTGAACTCGGGCCGTCTCTGCTGGATCTCCGGGAAACAGCTCCAGGCACGCAGCCTGCACTGTCCACCATCTTACCTTCAACCCCCGGTGGGGGCAGTAAGAACTCTGACCCTCATCGAACTGCAAAACAAGGAAGGGGGTGGACATGTGAGCACAGGACGCGGCTGCATTTTCTCGAGCTCTGGCACTTCTCATCTTTTAATCCTTGTTTTTAATCTGGGTGGACATTACATAATTACTTGCTTTTGGAGCACGTGCTTTTGGAGCACGTGTCTTGCACTATGTCCCTGGAAGATCCTGGCTAGACTTTAGCGATGAGGATCTGAGTTGAGGACTCAGTGGTTGGGGTGGGCCCAGCCTGCAGTGGTGGTTTTGCTGGTGAGCAGGCCTACAACTCGGCTGTGATGTTGACATTGTGATGGTGGCTGCCATTAGGAAGGATGTTGTGGCCGATAGTCTCTGCTCCGTGGTGCAGCTTGTTGCTGCTCACTTTGATGAACTGCGAAACATCCTTGAGAGAACAGTGGAATCGGAGATGAGAATCCGTTTGCTCGTTGGGGCAAACTACCCGGTGAGGGCTCATATGAATACAAAATCCTGTTGCACGGTGTGTTGATTATTCTGACTGACTCAGAGTTGGGGCACACCAGATCCCTTGAGGGGAGTGGGGAATGTGTTCCTGGCTGAATTTGAGAATTGGCTGCCTTCACAATCTCGACATGAAGTCTGGGCGTTTTCAGTTCGATGGTAAAGTAAACTTGCCTTTATTAGGCGAGGCATAGAGTTTCAGAGCAGGGAGGTTATGATGGAACTGAATAAAATGTTGGTTCGGCACAGTTAGAGAGCGAAGGCCGTCTTGAAATCGGCCGACTTTCACGACAGCCTAGGAGCCCGCTCCCCGCACCTAATTCACCCCCACCCAGGGGCTAGGAGCGGAGCTCCGTTCTTCTCGGCGGCGCGGCCTTGACGTCATGCCGTTGACGCCATGACAATGCCGCGTACTTGGTGGTTGGTGTTTCCACGTGTAATGGTGGTATCCATGTCGATGATCTGGCATGTCATGCCGAGATTGCCATGGCAGGGTTGTGTGGTGTCGTGGTCGTTGTTCTGAAGGCTGGGTAATTTGCTGCAAACAATGGTTTGCCCTGCCAGGGCAATCTCTGCAAGACATGCCAGATCATCGGCATGGACACCACCATCCATCAGGTGGAAACACCATGCACCAGGTACGCGGCACATACTCGTGCGACTCGACCAATGTAGTCTACCTCTTACGCTGCAGGAAAGGATGTCCTGAAGCGTGGTACATTGGCGAGACCATGCAGACACTGCATGGATTCATGTCGCCTTACATTCCACCCCCCCCCCCCCCCCCCCCCACCACCCACCCCCCCCCCCCCCCCCCACCCCCCACCATCTGGCCTGGACTTGCAAAATCCTACCAACTGTCCTGGCTTGAGACAATTCACACCTCGTTAACCTGGGATTACCCCTATCTCTGGATCTGTAATGATTTGATTACCCGCTAATGCTCGCATTCCAAGCATTGTCTGGCATCTCTGAATTTGTCTCTATATATGTTTCTGGAACCTACCTCGCCATTCACCTGAGGAAGGAGCAGTGCTCCGAAAGCTTGTGTTTGAAACAAACCTGTTGAACTTAAACCTGGTGTCAGACTTCTTACTGTGCTCACCCCAGTCCAACGCCGGCATCTCCACATCATTTAAAAAAAAGTGTCCCAGCCTCTGGATCTCTCGATGCTGTATTCCCCACCTCTGGATCTCCCACTGCTGGATTCCCTGCCTCTGGATCTCTCACTTCTGGATACCCTACCTCTGGATCTCCCACTGCTGGATTCCCCGCCTCTGGATCTCTCACTGCTGGATACCCTACCTCTGATCTCTCACTGCTGGATACCCTGCCTCTGGATCTCTCACTGCTGGATACCCCGCCTCTGGATCTCTCTGCTGGATTCCCTACCTCTGGATCTCTCACTGCTGGATTCCCTACCTCTGGATCTCTCACTGCTGGATTCCCCACCTCTGGCTCTCTCACTGCTGGATTCCTGCCTCTGGATCTCTCACTGCTGGATTCCCGCCTCTGGATCTCTCACTGCTGGTTTCCCCACCTCTGGATCTCACTGCTGATTCCCGCCTCTGGATTCCCCACCTCTGGATCTCTCACTGCTCGATTCCCCACCTCTGGATCTCTCATGGCTAGATTCCCCATCTCTGGATCTCTCTATGCTGGATTCCCCACCTCTGGATCTCACTGCTGGATTCCCCACCTCTGGATCTCACTGCTGGATTCCCGCCTCTGGATTCCCCACCTCTGGATCTCTCACTGCTCGATTTCCCGCCTCTGGATCTCTCACTGCTGGATACCCTGCCTCTGGATCTCTCACTGCTGGATTCCCGCCTCTGGATCTCTCACTGCTGGATTCCCGCCTCTGGATCTCTCACTGCTGGATTCCCGCCTCTGGATTCCCCACCTCTGGATCTCTCACTGCTGGATTCCCGCCTCTGGAGATTCAATCAGCCTTTTTGTTGTTCTTTTCCCAGCTGCTCAGACTTTCTTCCGCTCCATCTCCCACTCAGACTCAGACTTACTAAACTCCCCTTGTATACATGTAGTACAAATTCTATGTATTAATTTTTAAAATGAATCATTTCTGCTCACTGTACAATGACTAAGGAATGTGCTGCCATCAGCTAATCCCACACTCCCAGTCTGGTGTCAGCTGATTATGGAATCATAAAGAGGCTGATGTCATTTTATGACATCAGTGGATTCCACAATCCCAATGGAACTCCGTGATGTCAGCTGGACTTTAGACCTAAGCAGTGTGATGGGAAAATTACAGACCCAGTTTTCAAAACTGTCCCAGTTTTCTTTAATAGAGAAACTCTGCTGCCCCTGTCCCAACTCACACTGAGTCCCATTCACCGATCACCCCCTGCACTCCCTGATCTACATTGACTGCCATTAAATTAACGACTGTTTTAAACCTCTGCCCCTCGATCTCTTTTGCTTCTTTAGGACATTTCTTAAAACCTACCTCTGACCAAGTGACTGGTCATCTGAACTAATATCTCTGTGGTTCAGCGTCAAATTCTCTTTGGTATTCACATTTGTGAAGCTCTCGGGGAAGTTTAAAGGTGCTATACAAATGCAAGGTTTTGTTGTTGTGGTTAGATCATATTCAGTGGAACCTGCTATTGTTAAGCAGTCAAACGCTTTCTTGGTGTGTCCAGAGAGGGCTACAGGAAGGCTGTTGACTATATTCGGCCGTGCAAGACTTCAATGTTTAAAATACACCGAGGAAAACATTGTTATATCTTCTCTTTAAATACATAAACAGGGAAGGGGCTGAAATGAAATTTGTCCCTTTTAACCTGCACAAAAAGAGGTTCAAATTCACAGGCTGCAGGAGGAATCCGTTTGGTCCATCATTCCCCTGTTATTTCTTTGAAAGGACTCCGATTCATCCACCTGCTCTGCTCTTCCCCCACAGCCCTGCAAATTCTTCCCTTTCAAGTACTTACGCTTTGGAAAGATACTATTGAATCTGCTTTCAGGCAGATCAGAACAACTCTGTGAAAAATGAAATCTCTTCTCCCACTCTGGCTCCTTTGCCAATGGCCTTGGAGGGACTGGTTTTCTGTTAAAGAGCCTGTCAACCCCTCTCACTCACTTTCCCTTAAGGGCATCAATCTAACAATGAAAAGTCCACCAAATTCAAATAGATATTAATTAAATTAACTAATTAAATGTCAGTGGAGAAAGATTGTTCAGAGCGCGGCCAACCTCCGGAATGAGGACAAATGAAAGACAAGACACCTGTAGTGGTAAGAAAAAGACTATTTACTTCAAATATACACAGAAAATAGAAGCAGGAGGAGGCCATTCGGCCCTTCGAGCCTGCTCCACCATTCATTCTGATCATGGCTAATCATCAAATTCAATACCCTGATCCTGCCTCCACTACCCCCGGATCCCTTTAGAACTAAATCTAATTCCTTCGTGAAATTAAACAGCGTTTTGGCCTCAACTACTTTTCGTGGGAGTGAATTCCACATATTCACTACTCTCTGGTGAAGAAATTTCTCCTCACCTCAGTTCTAAAAGGTTTACCCCTTATCCCCAAACTGTAACCCCTAGTTCTGGACTCCCCCACCACCGGGAACATTCTTTCTGAATCTACCCTGTCTAATCCTGTTGGAATACGATTCTATGAGATCCCCTCTCACTCTTCTAAACTCCAATTAATATTATCCTAACTATACTTAGTCTCTCCTCATATGACAGTCCCACTATCCCAGGAATCAGCCTGGTAAACCTTTGCTGCACTCCCTCCATAGGAAGAACCTCCTTCCTCAGATAAGGACACCAAATCTGCACGCAATACATCAGGTTTTGCCTAACCAATGCCCTGTACAATCACAGTAAAACATCCCTATTCCTATCCTCAAATCCTCTCGCTATGAAGGCCAACATACCATTTGCCTTCTTTACTGCCTGCTGTACCTGAGCACTTACTTTCAGCGTTTGATACATGAGGACACCAAAGTCTCGCTGAGTATCCACCTCTCCCAATTTACACCCATTCAACAAATCATTTGCTTTCCTGTTTTTGCTACCAAAGCTGAAACCTCACATTTATCCACACTATACTGCACCTACCATGTATAGACCCACTCACTCAGCCTGTCCAAATCCTGCTGAAGCATCTCTGTATCCTCCTCGCAGTTCACCCTTTGCATCATTTATTTACTGTGTTACTGATACCGGCTCAGACCCCAATTTATATTAGGAATCCGGATGAGACCCCAATGTTTTTTAATTTATAAAACTGTGAGGAAAAGATACTTCACTCCCGGAGTGATTCCACTGACTAACAGCGATCTTTTATATTAAAACAAACTTTATTAGTAACACAATACCAACTAAACTAACATCACAGAGAATAGCTGCAATTAACAGTTAAACTATTCTTAATTACTACCTTAGACCTTTTATTCTCCAATTAATCAAAGGCTATTACTGGTCAAAAGCCACTTGGAAATAAAGTTAGCAAACACAGGGATCCTTGCTGTCCTCTATGTAGAGTTGCTTTCAGTAAAAGTGAGACACCTTTCAGGTTTCCGTCTTTGACTCATTAGTTACATTTCGCTACCCCACTAACTGTCTTATTGCCATTTTAATAAGGCTAAACACAATTCCTCAATTATCTTAAACCCCGGTGAACCTTTCTATAAACTAGATTTCATTCGCCCAATTTAGAGAAACAATTAAATGGTTAGATTCAATGATTATCCCATTTTTACAACATTTTAATTGCATCTTTTGCAAACATACCATCTGCCTGTATGTTAGATTTATTGTCACGTGCAGAGATACAGTGAAAAGTATTATTCTGCATACAATCCAGGCAGATCGTTCCATGCGTGAAATAACATAGGACATACGATAAATACACAATGTAAATGCATAGACATAGATATTGGGTGACGCAGAGTACAGTGATACTGTAAATATGCATTTTCAAAAATATTACTGCAATATATATAAAATTGTATATGTATAATAATTTCCTACATTCATCAGAACTGTCCAGGATAAAATTAATGTATTTCATCTGCTTCTGTGGATCATTTCAGTGGAAATGTGCCCTCGCTCAGAGATTCAGCCGACAGAAATTAAAATTGGGACACTGGCCAGTGCAACGGAAAGAAACCTCCCCCGACCCTCCCACTTCACCCACTGTCAGAATGAACGTGGGTCAGTCCTGGATGGGATTAACAGCAGCCACAACAGCAGAATCCAACCCCTGTAATGACTTGTGAACTCGCTGGTGTTTCTGCAAGTGGGCTGTACTTCTGAATCCTTTCCCACACACGGAGCAGATAAACGGCTTCTCATCAGTGTGAAGTCGCTGGTGTGTTAACAAGTTGGATGAATTAACAAATTTCTTCCCACACACAGAGCAGGTGAACGGCCTCTCCCCAGTGTGTACTCGCTGGTGTGTCTCCAGGTTGGTTAACTGAGTGAATCCCTTCCCACACACTGAGCAGGTGAACGGCTTCTCCCCAGTGTGAATCCGCTGGTGTCTCTGCAGGTGGATTGAATCAACAAATCTGTTTCCACAAACTGAGCAAGTAAACGGCTTCTCCCCAGTGTGAATTCGCTGGTGTCTGTTCAGGCTGGATGGATCTCCAAATCCCTTCCGACACACGGAGCAGGTGAATGGTCTCTCCCCAGAGTGAACTCGCTGGTGTCTCAGCAGGCTGGACAACTGAGTGAATCCCTTCCCACAGTCAGAACAGGTGTATGGCCTCTCCCCAGTGTGAACTCGGGAGTGTGTGCGCAGGTTGGATGAATCGCCGAATCCCTTCCCACACACGGAGCAGATAAACGGCATCTCCCGAGTGTGAATTCGCTGGTGCCTCAGCAGGCTGCATAACTGAGCGAATCCCTTCCCACAATCAGAACAGGTGAACGGCCTCTCCCCAGTGTGAATTCGGGAGTGTGTGAGCAGTTTGGATGAATCTCCGAATCCCTTCCCACACACGGAGCAGATAAACGGCATCTCAGTGTGAAGTTGCCAGTGTGTAAGCAGAATGAATGAATGGACGAATCCTTTCCCACGCAGCGAGCAGGTATATGGTCTCTCCCCAGTGTGAACTTACTGGTGTTTGCGTAGACTGGATGAAGTAGTAACTCCCTTCCCCCACAGAGCAGGTGAACAGTGTGACCCCGCTGTGACCTCACTGGTGTGTCAGCAGGTTGGATGAAGCAGTAAATCCTTTCCCACACTGAGCAGGTGAACGGTCTCTTGTGTTAGTGAGTCGATGAGTTTCCAGCTCAGATGGGGAAGTGAATCCCTTCCCACAATCCCTACGGTTTCCCCCTGGTGCGGGAGTCTCGGTGCTTTTCCAGTCACACTGATGGTAAAATGGCCGACTCTGTCAGATCTTGATGTGAAGTTTGGTTTGAGATTTCTGGCTGCAAATACTCGCCTTTGAATATCCTGTTAAAGGAGTTTACAAATATCATCACTGTCAGTACAGCTCAAAAATTCAGAACAGACAATTCTAGTTACTTTCACACACAAACATACACACACACACACACACACACTCTATCTCGCTCTCTCCCTCCATTCTCACTCTGCTGTATCTAAGATACACACTGCCTATTCTCCAGAAGGTGCTAATTCACGCTGATCGACAGATCAACACTCAGCGTTTCCTGTTCTCGACCAAGAGATCTTATATCCTCAGAAATAAGAGCAGGAGAAGGCCATTCAGCCCATCAAACCTGCTTTTCTATTTAATAAGATCATGGCTGATCGGATTGTGACCTGAACTTCATTTTCTTCCTGTCACCCGTAACCCTCGACTCCCTTTTTGATCAAAACTCTAACTGGGCCTTGTATATATTTAACGATGCAGCCTCCACTTCTCTCTGGGGAAGAGAATTGCAAAGACTAACCCCCCTCTGAGGGAAGACATTTCCCCTCATCTCCATCAGAAATGGGGACCCTTTATTTTGACAATCTGCCCACTCGCTCCTGAATCCTCCATGAGGGGAAACATCCTCTCTTCATCTCCCCTATCATGTTACCTCAGAATCTTATGTTTCAATATGATCACCTCTAAACGCCAATGAGTCCAGGCCCAACCTTTCCTCACAACCCAACACCTTCATCCCAGGAATCAGCCCAATGATCCTTCTCTGAACTGCTCCCAATGCAAGAATCACCCTCCTTAGTGAAGGAGATTAAAAGTGTGCACCGTACTCCAGGTACTGTGATCTGATAGTCATTACAGAGACACGGCTGCAAGATGACAAAGGCTGGGACCTGAATATTCACGGCTGCGTGACTTTTCAGAAGGACAGGAAACTGGGAATATGCGGAGGGGCAGCTCTGTTAATTAAGGATGACATTATTACAACAGAGAGAGATGACAGTTCTGGAGATCAAGATGTACAATCACATTGGGTAACGATAAAAAATGATAAAGGTAGGAAGTCACTTGTGGGAGTAGTTTCTAGGCACCCCCTAACAATAACCACACTAGGACGGAGAATACAGGAAGAAATAAGGGCTTGTGAGAAAAGTACTGCAATAATCATGTGATTTTTATCCACATATAGATTGTGGAAATCAGATTGGCAAAGGTAGCCAGGCAGATGAGCTCATTTGTTTTTTTAAATTTAGAGTACCCAGTTCATTTTTTCCAATTGAGGGGCAATTTAGTGTGGCCAATCCACCTATCCTGCACATCTTTGTGTTGTGGGGGTTGTTGCACGTTTTACTATGGGCGCAAAACGCGTTTATTGGGGTGTATTAACTTCCAAGTGCTTAACACCGCTAGGCTCTGTTGTATGTATTTATTCAGCTTTAGGAGTCGCCAGTTGCCGTTTAGACAACGTCACTAGTATTCCAAGGTCAAGTTCAAAGTAATAAAGACGATACACCGATTAGTAAGGTCCAAACGATAATATTTATTATACAGTAATAATAAATATTCATGCACACACTAAGAGACTAAGCTATGACTAAACTAAAGTAATCAGAATACTTATCTAACAGGAACAGGCAAGGTCAGGGAGCGAGGCCTTCGTCCTGGTCTTGGGCTGCAACCTTCAGCAAGCGTTCTGGTCACCGGGGGTTCTAGCGGGCTTAGTTCACGTAGCGAGCGTCGTACTGGCACTTACGGTTCGGCGGCTGGTGCTCAACGGCTGGAGTCGGAGTGGCTCTTCTAAGTCGTGGTCAGAGCCGGAGCACGGAAAAACAGACCTTGACCGAAGTTGAGCCGGAGCACGGAAAACAGACCGGACAACACGAGGTCCCTATCTTTTATAGGGGTTCCATTGTCCTTCCCTCTTCTCGGGCGGGCTCTACCTATTGGATCAATTTCTTATCGATACTGGATTAATTCCCCAATGCGAGGGGGTCTCCGTGATGGAGGGGGCGTTTCTTATGTCCTTTTGTTTGGAGGTTTCTGGTGCCTCGATGTCTGGGCCTTGATTAGAATGTGTCCATTCAGAACCAAATGTATCTATTGTGTGGGTGTTCAAGTCTGATGGCCTCATTAGCATGCAAAGCGTTTTGCCATTTGCACCTAGCTAAGGTCTTCTCACCTGAGCCCAAACTGGTTTCTGCTGCTGCAGAATGCAAACTGCTCTTTGCAGACTGCTGTTCTGGCTAAACTGTCTGTTTCCCAGCAGTCTTAGCGGTTGACCTATTTTGTAGCTCAGCATCCATTTTAGGTGGCTACATTCCCTCCTTGTGATCCTCACAATCAAAATATTGTGAAGGATCACAATGTACGTCGCCTTGAGTGCATCTGGGTTGCCTTCTTTGTGTCCCCTGACCTCTTGCCAGTTCCTGGGCTACTCTATCTTATACTATGGGAAGAAAAAATTTTTACCTAACATTCTACTTGGCGCTATGTCAAAGGGGACATGCATTACCATAAACTGGGAACCTCTACCTATCACAATTATCCCTAACTTTACTTAAACATTTCCTCACACTCTAAAACCTTAACCATTCACACCACAACATCACATTTCCTAACTCGGCAGTCGAGTATAGGACAATACAATACAGGGTCGAATTTTTATTCATTCTTTACACAGTGCTTTATTCATCATGGGGCAGAGGGGATTGATGAAATCGAAAAATCGGAGATCGAACTCCACAGACGGAAGGGCAAGAACGGGAGGCTCTCCTCTTCCACTTCCTCAACCTGAGGGTCTGTACAAGGATAACGAGGATCGCAATCACCAGTAGTGATTCGATTACATATGACATGGAGTACCATGTCATAAATTTAGTGCACCAGGTCTGAACCTCACTGATCAGAGCTGAGCACTGGGGAGTGGTTGTAAGGGAAACATTTACGGTGGGGGTTGTGGGGGAAACGTGTCTTGTTTCTACACAAACAAATACAACAGTTAACAACAGTAGGTGAGCTTCCATCATCTTTATCTTGGTATTCTTCTTTCTTCCTCCTGTATGGACAATCCTTGCTTCGATCCCTGTCTCGACCTTCGAAAGCTGTGGGATCAAGCACAGTATCTGTCAATACACAGTTTAAGATCTTTACTTGTTATTGCATCTGTCTTTTATATTCCGATTGACCCTTTAAAAATGACTGGCCAAGTCACACCCTGTGACTCCCCTCATTTTTTCTTTTTCAAAAGCGAATTTGAAGACCAGAATACACCTAACAATCCTTCTCCTGCGAGCCGTCTCGCAGGCTTTGCTCATTTACCATCCGAATGTTCCTGGATGTAAATAGCATGTGGGATGGCGGCCGAAGGGCTGCCTAACGAAAAATGAAAACAAAATTTTGAAAGGAACGTCCGAATGAGTTGCGTATGGGCCGCTACGGGTACGAGTTGGATGGGATCCCCGGGTAGGGCGTGCTGCGCCATACCCGAGCTTGGCTGACCAAAGTGGGTTCTCAGACAGGGCGGGTCCTCAGTGCCGTTTGTCCACTGCCTGAGTAACCTGGGGTAAAACGGGTACGAATGTGGTTACCGTGACTTGCAGCCTCTATTCACCGAATAGAGGGGCACCTAAACACAAGGGAGCCAAGATGCTCCTTTTGGGAAATTGAGCTGGGCTTCAGACAATTTAGCCGATAAGGTGAGCTGCTCACCATAGAAGTTCTCAGACGTATCTGCAGAGAAACTATTGTGTGTGTTGGAACCGAAGTTCTCAAAGGTATCGGCGGACAAGCTAACGTGTATGTGAGGTGGTCACAATCTTTTCAGCTGAAAAGAAGATGTCCATCCTCCAGCTGAACCATTTACAATCCTGAAACAAAACAAACATAAAACGAAGACAAACATACGTGCAGGTTCCATCAGAAAGGACATCGTTTCCCTCAAACGATTCCTATTTTACATCATCTGGACACCTCACTTTTTCTCTGTCTCTGTGAACAGGGTCACAAAGGGGTTGCCGTGTCGGGAGTCAGACACCGTGTCGTCCTGCTCTCCCGGATCCCACACCCTTGTGTGGATCAGGCATGCTATTTTCGAATTGTGTGACCGGGGGTCACTCTCGTCATTGCGGACAAGTCTGTAGGAATTGTCCCTGTGCCATAGTGTTGTGTCAAGTGTGTTGTCGGGGTAGTCGGGGTCGGGTGGTGGTTCTGGGTTTTTAAGGTAAGTGACTTCCATGGGGTCACTGGAGTCGGGGTCGTAGTTGGTGCAGTGTGGGCTGTATGGCTGTGTGCTGTCGCTGTCTTCAGAGTCAGTGTCTGTCCTGCTGTCTCTGCTGTGGCAGCTTGTGGGCGTTTCGGGGCGTGGTCTGTCGTGGTCTGTGGGCGGAGTCGTGGGCGAGTCCGTTGATGAACTGGTCTGTGAGGGGGATGGTGGAAAAGTGTCTCTAGTGGGCGGGGTGAAGTGTTCTGCTGCATCTAGCAGTACATGGTGAGCATGGTTAGACTGTGTCCCATATGCCTTTAACTGGTTGATATGGAACCACGCGGTCTTCCCATTAGGATATTTTACCCTGTAAACTGAGGGGCTAATTTTATCCGAAATTGAGTAGGGACCGGAATATTTTGGAGCCAAAAAACTGCTGGGGTTGTAAACCGATAACATTACCTGTTGCCCAACCTGGAATTCTGTGGGGTGTACGGTCTTATTAAAACAAGCGGTGCGTTGTTGACGGCGTTTGCCTAGCTGAACTGCGGCTGCAAGCTGTGCAGACCTCACAGTCTCAACCAAGTCTTTAACCGTCTTTTCGTGTGTGAGGGCTGTCACCTCGGGGCTGGTCATGTCCAGTCCTAAAAGGAATTCTGTACCTTTCATAGGGCGTCCGGTCATGAGTGTGTGTGGTGTGTATCCTGTGGAAGTGGAGACAGTGTTCCTTATGAACATGAGTGCAAATGGGAGCACTGAATCCCATGTGGAGTTATTCTCCTGAACCATTTTCCTAAGGGTAGTTTTTAGAGTCCGATTCATGCGCTCCACAATCCCGCTGGACTGTGGATGATACGCAATGTGGAAATTTTGTTTTATTCCGAATATTGTCAGGACGTTCCTCATGACCCGTCCTGTAAAGTGAGATCCCTGGTCCGAATCGATACTTCGGGGTAAACCCCATCTCGTGAAGATGTGGTGGGTCAGGATCTTTGCAGCTGTCTTAGCTGTATTTGTTCTGGAGGGGAATGCCTCTACCCATTTGGTAAAGGTGTCGATGACCACCAGAACGTATTTATAGCCATTCCTACAAGGGGGCAATGGTCCTATAAAATCGATCTGGAGGTTTGTCCAGGGGCCGTTTACTGGGCGAGTATGCCGAAGTTGTGCCTTCTTAGAATACCGCTCCGGGTTATTCTGTGCACAAATAAGGCAATTCTCAATGTAATGTGTGACATCAGTCCTGAGATTAGGCCACCAACAGAGTTGCCTGAGGTGCCTCGTTGTTGCATCAATTCCCTGATGCCCGTGGTTATCATGGAATAAAGCAATCATTGCATTCCTGTCCTGCTGCGGGACCACATAAAGTTGTTCCTTAATGATCACACCCTCATGTGTGGTCAGTGCGTGTTTAAATTTCTCGTACTCTGGCACAAAGTTGCCTTTAAAAACCTCCCGGAGGTCCTTATCCTGTTTTTGTGCTGCCACAAGATCTTTAATATCTGTCTGTGAGATTTGGACTGCGCTCACAGGGGCGCTAGCTGGGGGGGTCCATAAGTGTCCTCGCCTGGAACCTGCCTTAGCCAGTGCGTCGGCCTTTACATTCCCAGGGGGTGATGACCTATGGTGACTTCTAACCTTTATTATGCCGAAGGTCCTGTCCTTCGCTTTTTCTAAGATATGCTGGAGTAGAGGGGCTGATGGAAGGGGTTTCCCGTCTGCGGAGACAAAACCTTGTGTCCTCCACAGGGGCAGAAAATCTGTTAAGCTATTGCATACATATAAGCTGTCTGAATATATGTCTGCTGGGCTGGGGAAAGAAGCGGGGTGGTCCACTATATACGCTATGGCCGCGAGCTCTGCTGCCTGCGCGCCTAAGTGACCTGGTAATTTAAGAGCGATTTCTTCGAGAGCGCGACCCTGCGCGTCCTCGACATAGATGCCGCATCCTGTGATACGCTCACCATTTAAAATTGTGGAGGAACCGTCTACATAAATCCTCAGTGGTCCACACGTGTCTGTGGGTTGGGGGCTTTGTTTTGGGTTCCCTATCTTCCTGGGGGGTGTTTTTGCGATAAAGGGTCCTGTGTTATGCAGGGGAGCTACAATTTCACAGTCATGGGGCTGTCCTGGGTATTGGAGGTTGTCTGCTAAATATGTGTGTGTGCGGGTCCGTTTTACTGTGATGTCCCGTCCTTGTAAAAGTAGTGTCCATCTAGCTGCCCTAATCTGGCTAACTGAACCGTCCTTCAATCGACCGTCTAGGAGTAGCTGTGTGGGTGTGTGTTCGGTCAGAATAGTAATGGGGTTGAGTCCGGTGATGTATGAGAAGTATTGTACTGCCCAGAAGACAGCAAGGAGGTGCCTCTCACAGGCAGAGAATCCTTGTTCTACCGGGTCTAACAGTCGGGAGGCATAAGCCACTGGTCTTAGTTGCTCGTGCCGTTCCTGAAGCAACACGGCCGACAGGGTCAGATCGGTGCTCGCTACCTCGATTGCGTAGGGTGAAAGTTGGTCTGGGACTAGCAGCGCGGGTGCTGCACTAAGGGCTCGTTTTAACTCCTCCACAGCGCCTGTATGCTGCGGAAGCCATTCCCAGGGGGCTCCTTTCTTAAGGAGGTCTGAGAGTGGGGCGGCTTTTGTCGCGAATCCGTCGATGTGGTTCCGACAATAGCCAACCAGTCCTAAAAACGACCGGAGGGCTGATACATTTTGGGGAAGGGGCAATTTGACAATCGAATCAATTCTTTTGAATTCGATCTCGCGTTTGCCGTGTGTGATGACTGTTCCCAAATACATCACTTTACTTTCCAAAATCTGGGCCTTTCTTGGGTTAACTTTACATCCAATTGAAGTCAACAGTTCCAGGAGTTCGGCCAGAAGCGTAATGTGCTCTGCCTTTGTGTCTGTCTGCAGTAGTAGGTCGTCTACATACTGTACCAGACATTCGGGGCGGGAAAATTTCTCTAAACCATTTGCCAACTGTCGGTGGAAAATGGAGGGGGAATTGTGGAATCCTTGTGGAAGGCATGTCCACGTATACTGCTGCGATTTGAAAGTGAAGGCAAATTTGTACTGGCACGCTTTTGCCAATGGTATTGACCAGAATCCGTTACTGATGTCCAATACCGTGAAGTATTTGGAGTTGAGTCCCTGCTTGAGCATGGTCTCGGGACTAGTAGCTACCGTTGGGGCTACTGCGGGGGTGACTTTGTTGAGTTCCCGATAATCGATGGTCAGACGCCATGATCCATCGGGCTTCCTCACTGGCCAAATGGGGGCATTATTGGTTGAGGCTACCGTTCTGAGCACACCTTGCTCCAATAAGCTTCCTATCACCTTTTCTATTTCCACCTCTGCTTCCAGGGGAAATCTATACTGTTTATGTGGTCGGGGGTCCTGTCCGGTAACGTGAACTGGTCCAGTCATTCTGCCACAGTCATGACGGTGACTTGCAAATGCTGTCCTGTGTTTGTTCAGTAGGGCTTTTATTTGTCTGTCAGTGTGGAGTGTAGTCAGGTCGAATGAGTACTCTCCCACTGCGCTAATCCGATTAGCGTAGTCTCCTACTGTGAGGGTGGCTGGTGCTCTGTCTGATCTAGCCATTCGCCAGACACACTGGTTCACTGGGTCGAACGACAAGCTATGAGCGTTCATAAAATCTATCCCCAGGATGTGTTCTGCTGTCCGGGGAAGATTTACTAGAACTACGGAGTGTTTGGTTGTGATGTTCCCTAGCTGGATCGCTACGGGTGCTGTAATATGTCCCTGCTGCGAGTGTCTGGTGAACCCGCTAAGTGTAATGGTGGAGGTGGTCGGCCACGTGTCTGCGTGTGCCGTGGTCGTAGAGTTAATGGTGGTGCGGGAGCCTCCTGTGTCCCACAGTAACTCTATGGGCTTCCCTTTTACTCTCGCTGTGACTACGGGTCTCCCTGATGAGTCCCAGAGTGTGTCACAGACCCAAGTGGGGGAGCCCGAACACCGTCAGTTCGTCTTGTCCACATTGGTGGGTCCTGACTGTACTGCTACATTGTGGATGGGTTTTGCCTTACTGCGGTTCAGAGTGCCTGTCTGCTGGCCTCTCTGAGATCGCTGGGGTGCATTGCATTCTTTTGCCCAATGCCCTAACTGTCCACAGTTATAGCATTCCTGGCCTTTCTGCTGTGGGCTGTTCTTCCCTTCATTGACCCATGCGGGTTTCTGATGCTCTCTCACTGCCTGAATATCTGCGGCAGCCTGAGCCTCTTCTGGGGATTAAACCTTACTCTTTGCCTGAATTGATTGCTCCCAAGCGCGGGACAACCTTTTCAGGACCCATTTCTCATTATGGGCCTCTTCTGAGGGGTCATAACTGTTGCAAGCGCTCTGTCCTGCCTCTGTCGCGTGTGAGATTATGGTGCGCGTCCATTTGACCATATTTTCCCGGTTCAAATGCGCTCTGTTTAACTCGCCGAAAACTGCATTGAAGTGAATCCACAGCCTTCCTGCGAATGCTGTGGGGTGTTCGGATCTTTTCTGCCGGCACTTATTAAGACCTTCCACGGGGTCACCTCGATTATACCCGATGGCATCTAAAATGGAGGTGTGCATCTCCTCTAGGGTGCCTCCTGCAACGTTCTGTGGGTCGGGGAGGGCTGCTACTACTGACTGGTCTAAGCTCAGCACGGTGAGCTTAACCTGCTCTCTCTCATCCAGGCCGTACATGGTAGCCTGCTGTTTTACTTTAGCGAAGAACTGGTGGGGGTCTGCGGTGGGGAGGAACGGAGTGATCTTCTCACATGCGTCCCTGAGCTGGGTTACAGTTAAGGGGGTGGTGTAGGTTATATCTGGTGCGCCTTCTGTTATGGCTTTTCTCTGCGTGGTTACGGGATTCATGGGTGCGGATATGATCTGATCTGTGGGGGGTGGGGGTGCCTGCCTTTTCTGTTGCGTTGTTGGCGCACATGTTCCCTGAACATATCGCTGTGCTGTTTCACTTAATTCTTGCCAATCTGGGGCATTTTCTCCATCTAACTGGGTCCCAAAGGTGCTTTGGAACCCATTTTGCACCGAAAGCAGCGATTGCAGCTCTGCAATCTGTTTCCTGCATTTCGCGTGATCCACAGTACTTTGCCTTTGTTCTGTGGTTGCAGCATGGAGTGCTCTCAAAGCTGCTTTGAGATCAGAGCATTGCCTCTGCAATGCCTCCACCTGCTTCTCTGATTCCTCCCTTATCAGAACGGCACGTTGCACGTCCTGATAAGCCTTTTCGTACTGGGTCTGGGAACTGCTGAGATGGGCTAGACAAGACTGATGTGCCCTCTTGGCATCATCCACCTCTCTACCTTTCTCCATCAACTTCCCTCTTAGATCCAGATTTTCCTTCTCAATGTCCCTGACATCGACCTTACTCATGCGGTTCCTTTCCTCTAATTCTGCCCGGAGCGTCCTGACGACCTCCTCTGTGCCTCGCAATTGTGCCAAACAGGACACAATCGCCATCGGCTTACGTGCTTTACTGAGGTTCTTTTTGTGAATTTGAGAGAGGTTCTCCCACCAAGTATGTCCTATACTTCCGGGACCTGTCTCCTCATTCAAGCAAAACTCTTTCCAAAGGGGCCATCCCTTTCCTTGTAAATATTTGCGGAGTTCCAGCTCCCACGTGGGACACTGGCCTACCCTGCTACTGTTGCTGGTCGCTGCGACCACAAACTTTTCTGGATCCATCAGACGTTCCATTGCCTGCATGGCCATTTTCTCTGACTCTCTTTTAGTTAATTTGGAACAGGGGGTTGCTGGGGTTGTGTTTCAAGAAACGGGTACGGCTTACGCTATGTTCCGTTCACAAAACTGCCGAAAGTTTGTCGCAACAAAATGCTTTCAGTTTTACCTTACAGCCCTGTTAGTACGCATGCACTAAACACACTTCCGAATTACGCTTATTAGTTTGAACACCTTGAATACTCGTGATTTTCTTTACTTTCTCTGTAATATGGAGTTCTAATTCAAATTTCAGGGTCCTGGACGGTGTGGGGTTTCCACTTACAACCGTGTCCCGTCAGGGAGTCGCCACTAAATGTTGCACGTTTTACTATGGGCGCAAAACGCGTTTATTGGGGTGTATTAACTTCCAAGTGCTTAACACCGCTAGGCTCTGTTGTATGTATTTATTCAGCTTTAGGAGTCGCCAGTTGCCGTTTAGACAACGTCACTAGTATTCCAAGGTCAAGTTCAAAGTAATAAAGACGATACACCGATTAGTAAGGTCCAAACGATAATATTTATTATACAGTAATAATAAATATTCATGCACACACTAAGAGACTAAGCTATGACTAAACTAAAGTAATCAGAATACTTATCTAACAGGAACAGGCAAGGTCAGGGAGCGCGGCCTTCGTCCTGGTCTTGGGCTGCAACCTTCAGCAAGCGTTCTGGTCACCGGGGGTTCTAGCGGGCTTAGTTCGCGTAGCGAGCGTCGTACTGGCACTTACGGTTCGGCGGCTGGTGCTCAACGGCTGGAGTCGGAGTGGATCTTCTAAGTCGTGGTCAGAGCCGGAGCACGGAAAAACAGACCTTGACCGAAGTTGAGCCGGAGCACGGAAAACAGACCGGACAACACGAGGTCCCTATCTTTTATAGGGGTTCCATTGTCCTTCCCTCTTCTCGGGCGGGCTCTACCTATTGGATCAATTTCTTATCGATACTGGATTAATTCCCCAATGCGAGGGGGTCTCCGTGATGGAGGGGGCGTTTCTTATGTCCTTTTGTTTGGAGGTTTCTGGTGCCTCGATGTCTGGGCCTTGATTAGAATGTGTCCATTCAGAACCAAATGTATCTATTGTGTGGGTGTTCAAGTCTGATGGCCTCATTAGCATGCAAAGCGTTTTGCCATTTGCACCTAGCTAAGGTCTTCTCACCTGAGCCCAAACTGGTTTCTGCTGCTGCAGAATGCAAACTGCTCTTTGCAGACTGCTGTTCTGGCTAAACTGTCTGTTTCCCAGCAGTCTTAGCGGTTGACCTATTTTGTAGCTCAGCATCCATTTTAGGTGGCTACAGGGTGAAACCCACACAAACATGGGGAGAATGTGCAAACTCCACACGGACAGGGAGCCAGGGCTGAGATCGAACCCAGGTCCTCAGTGCCGTGAAACAGCAGTGCTAACCACTGCAACACCGTGCTTCCCTGCAGATGAGCACATAGAGTGTGTTTTGGGGGCAGTTTCTTAAGAACAGCTGGCCACAGAGCAAACTATTATAGATCACCCAATCACTGAATTGTTAGGGTGCAGAATCCCCATTGTGTCTGCACCGGATCTCCAAATGAGGATGATGACTTGGTGCCGTTCCCCGTACCTCCCTTGACAACTTCACATCTGAAATTATTGCTCAATACTGGGTTACAAAGTCCTCGGGGTTAAACCCAGCAGCTTCTCCTGCATCTCCATTCCAGCCAAACTGATACAACAAACCAAAGGGAATTGGACAAGACCTTGGAAAGAAAAAAACACTGCAAGGAAGTGAAGAAAGGGCAAGGGAGTGGGATGAGGCAGCATAGGTATGGTGGGCTGAATGGCCTCCATCTGCATTGTAATCATTCAATGATTCTGTGAAAAAGGACTGTAACTGGAGGCCAGATACTAACCTCCACAAACCCCACCCCCCCCCCCAACACAAATCAGTTCTTAATTGGTCTATCTCTGATTCTAGACTTGCTTCTGTGAGAAATGTCTGCAACAAAATAATAGCAAAATACTGGTTGCTGAAAATCTGAAATAAAAATATTCTGAAATGAAACTACTCATTATGTCAGTGAGTAACTGTGGCAAGAGAAACAGATTTAACATCTCAGAGTGACAGAATCAATAAACATAAGAACAAGGAGCAGGAGTCGCCATTCAGCCCCTCAATCCTGCTCCACCATTTAATAAGGTCGTGGCTGGTCTGATAGTAATCTCAAATCTTCAATTACACGGAATAAATATGGTGCAGAATTTGATGGTTAATATTAGCTGATGAACAGAAGAGAAATGATCTCTAGTGCAGGAAAAACAATTCCTGACCATGGGAAGATAAAGATGGTAAATCAGCAGCACACAGGGCAGCAGGGTAGCATGGTGGTTAGCATAAATGCTTCACAGCTCCAGGGTCCCAGGTTCGATTCCCGGCTGGGTCACTGTCTGTGTGGAGTCTGCACGTCCTCCCCCTGTGTGCGTGGGTTTCCTCCGGGTGCTCCGGTTTCCTCCCACAGTCCAAAGATGTGCGGGTTAGGTGGATTGGTCATGCTAAATTGCCCGTAGTGTCCTAATAAAAGTAAGGTTAAGGGGGGGTTGTTGGGTTACGGGTATAGGGTGGATACGTGGGTTTGAGTAGGGTGATCATGGCTCGGCACAACATTGAGGGCTGAAGGGCCTGTTCTGTGCTGTACTGTTCTATGTTCTACAGCCAAGCGATGGGCAGCAGTGAAATCTTCATTGAGACACATTGGGAGAAATAACAATAAAATACCAAACATGGTTAAAATAAATCCACGATTAGAGGCAGAAAACGTTAAACAATGGCAGAGAGGTGATGAGGGAGGGCAGAGCTGAAACAGAGCAATGGGTGAACATGGATTCAGATCCACAATAAAGGAGACAAACCTGCCCCAGAGCCCTGAAACCAGAGCACAGATAACAAAGCACAATGCTAAAAACTTTAAATTATGGATGAATGCTCGATAATACTCACCTCTGGAACAATTTCACTGTTTTCAAATTTCAAACCACCTACTGGAGCTGCAGCTGGAAAGATATCAGAAGCACTGGAATCAGAGAAAATTCTCAGTCTTCAAACCTTCTCACTCCCTGCAAAAGAAGATTACAAGAGTCATGTGTCAATTGTGGTTAGAAATGAAGAGAAACATTTTAACTTAAATTTGAGATTGCTGTGTGTAAATCCTCCCCTTCTAACTCCCTCTGAAAGGAGTTTTCAAAGTCCGGGATATAAATTCATAACATCCTCTCTGGTTTCCTGGTGCAGGATTACAGAATATGGGATACACTGACATTGGAAGCAGTTCAGACAAGATTCACTCAGCTGATACCTGGTATGAAGGGTTTTATGGGGGAAAGTTGGACGGGGTCTCTATAACTGATTGGAGTTAGATGAATGAAAGGTAGTTTTGAAGATTCTGAGGGTGCTTGACAGGGTAACTGCTTAAATGATTTTTCTTCACAGGAAATCTCAATCTGCAGGGACAGTTTAAAAATAAGAGTCTCAAACAGAGATGTGGAGAAATTGTGACTCAGAGAGCCGGCAGAATTCTTTCCCTCGGAGAGATTTCTACCTACAACTGAGTCAAAGGTTAGGGAGCCGGTTTGTCCAAGTGGCCTCTTCCTGCTCCTAATTAGAAACATAGAATCCCTATGGTGGAGAATGTGGCCATTCAGCCCATCATGTCTGCATGAACCATCTGAAAGCACCCTATCTAGGCCCACTTCCCCCAATGTCGATAATCCCACCTAATCTTTGGACAAATTAAGGGGCAATTTTAGCATGGCCGAGTCACCCAACCTGCACATCTCAGGGCAGTGGGAGGAAGCTGGAGCACCCGGAGGAAACCCACGCAGACACAGGGAGAATGTGCAAACTCCACTCAGACAGTCGCCCGAGGTCAGATACAAACCTGGGTCCCTGGCGCTGAGGCCTCAGTGCTAGGATGGTATGGTGGTACAGTGGTTAGCACTGCTGCCTCAGTGCCAGCAACCCAGGTTCAATTCCAGTCACTGTCTGTGGGGAGTTTGCAAGTTCTCCCGGTGTCTGCATGGTTTTCCTCCAGTTTTCTCCCACAGTCCAAAGAAGTGAGGGCTCGGTGGATTGGCCATGATAAACTGCTCCTTAGTGTGCATGGATGTGCAGGTTCGATTATGGGGTTGCAGAGATAGCGCGTGATTGATGGGTGAGTGCATCTGTAGAGTTTTCTTTAGAAGGGTCTGTGCAGACTCAATGGACCCCATATGCACTGTACAGATTCTACAATCTTATTCTTCTGTGATTCGGATGGCCGCACATGCGCTCTGCGATGTCGAGGTGTCGGTCAACCCGGCCCCCTGTCAATTCAGGAATCCAACATTTTCTCTCCTGGTCACTTGAACCCTGACGGTGCGCCTACTTTCCGTTACGTCACAAAGATGGCCGCGCATGCGCTCTGCTCACCTCTGAACTAAGATGGCGGCCTTGGAACTGGGCCTGATCCCAGGGAAAAGCTCCACAGCTGCAAACGCGGGAACTTCAGGGTCTTACGCCGGTCCTAGGGCATACACCGGCTGTTTATAAAGTTTCTGCACCCTCCGCATCCCGACTCCCGCTTAATTCCTCCTTCCGCCCCACCGACTCTCACCCACAGAACAAGCCATTACCGCACTCGAAGGTCTCCGAGCAATATGAAACCGCGCATGCTCCCGATAAAGCCCAGAGCTGCGTCGGCGCACTGGGCCCCTGTGCAGTGAATAGGGCACATTCACAACCGCGGTGAATCATGGGTAATTGAAACGTCAAATAGATAATACAAAATAACTCTGTTCAGATAGCTCAGCTTCTGAAAAAATCATATTCATTTCTCCTATCACGGTGCCTACTGACGAACTGATTGATTATTTGGCCGTTGCCTGTAAGTGATCAGCTCCATTCAGTGTATTCTAAAGTTCACCTTTATATGAAGCTGCTCTTTCAACATGTTCCATAGTTTAACAGGCTTGTTCTGATACTCCTCAGACAGACCCCAAGTGTTGACTCGATACAGCCCTTTGAATTCATGACCTATCTTCATTTTCACTGCACGTTCATCCAGTTAAGTGATGGATAAATCAGAAGTGTAATTCCATCCTTTGTTTGAAAAGCCTAAATGTAGATTGGATATCTGTGGCTTTCCAATTCCTGCTAGGGGATTTGGTGGTCACCTTCCTGATGTTCCCGGTGTTTTACGGACAACCTTGATATGAAAGGGATATGTAACCTCTCTGCTCTGTGGGGAGATTCACATTGCAGCTGCTGGGTTTGTTTTTCCTTTCTTCTTTTGACAGCAGTTCCTCACGTACTGTTGTCTTTTGCACAGGAATGGCCCCAAGGATGTTTCAATGGCCCTGCAGCTTTTAATGCCAGATTCAAAACTGATTGCACAGCACGACCCTGAACTCACTTGTGGCTTTACTTTCACCCTCAATCCAGTAACCCCACACATCAGATATTCACTGTTCTGCAAATCACTGTTTGTGGAGGGACTCTTCCTTCTGTGGCTTCCATACACATACAGCTTCCGATTTGCATTAAATCTTTTCCATGGCGGCTCCTGTGGTTCGCAAATCCACTGCTGTCACCATGTTGTGTTGATGTGTCTTTGCACCAATTAACCAATGTCACACAGGATTGCTGAACTAGTCATAGCTTTGGTTTAATTGAAGATACATGACAAGGTGGCTCAGTAGACAGATCTACACTTGGGATTCAGCAACCATTATTTACAGACAGTACATAGATACATAGAAGATAGGAGCAGGATGAGGCCTTTTGGCCCTTTGAGCTTGCTCCACCATTCATCACCATCATGGCTGATCATCCAACTCAATAGCCTAATCCTGCTTTCTCCCCATAGCCTTTGATTAAATTCACCCCAAGTGCAATATCCAGCCGTCTCTTGAATATATTCAATGTTTTACCATCAACTACTTCCTGTGGTAATGGATTCCACAGGCTCACCACTCTTTGGGTGAAGAAATGTCTCCACATTTCTGTCCGAAATGGTTCATCCTGAATTCTCAGACTGTGACCCCTGGTTCTGGACATACCCATCATTGGTTACATCTTCCCTGCATCTACCCTGACTAGTCCTGTTCGAATTTTATGAGATGCCCCCTCATTCATCTGAACTCCAACGAGAACAATCCCAACCGAGTCAATCTCTGCTCATATGACAATCCCGCCATCCCTGGAATCAGTCTGGTAACCTTTTGCTGCACTCCCTCGAGAGCAAGAACATCCTTCCTCAGAGAAGGAGATCAAAACTGCTCACAATACTCCAGGTGTGGCCTCAGCAAGGCCCTGTATAATTGCAGCAACACATCCCTGCTTCTGTACTCGAAACCTCTCGCAATGAAGGCCAACATACCATTAGCCTTGTTTACCGCCTGCTGCACCTGCATGCTTACCTTCAGCGACTGGTGCACAAGGACACCCAGGTCTCACTGCACACTCCCCTTTCCCAATTTACAACCATTCAGGTAGTAATCTGCCTTCCTGTTTTTGTTTCCAAAGCGAATAACCTCTCACTTATCCAAATTATATAGCTCTGCCATTGATTTGCCCACTTACCCAACCTGTCCAGATCTTGCTGTAGAATCCCTGTATGCTTGTCCCAGTTCACCCTCCCACCCAACTTGGTATCATCTGCAGACTTTAAGATGTTACATTTTGTTCCCTCATCCAAATCATGAATATATATTGTGAATAGCTGGGGTCCCAGCACCGATCCCTTAGGGATCCCACTAGTTACTGCCTTCCAATTTGAAAAGGACCCATTAATTCCTACTCTTCGTTTCCTCTCTGCCAGCCAGTTTTCTATCCACCTCAATACATTTCCCCCAATCACATGCGCTTTAATTTTGCACAATAATCTCTTAAGCAAGACTTTGTCAAACGCCTTCTGAAAGTCCAAATGTACCACATCGACTGGCTCACTGTACTGGTTACATCTTCAAAGAATTCCAACAGATTTGTCAAGCATGATTTTCCCTTCATAAATCTATGCTGACTCTGACTGATCCTGCTAGTGCTTCCTAAATGTTTCGCCATAAAGTCCTTGAAATGAAATAACGTAGCATGGTAGCATAGTGGTTAGCACAAATGCTTCACAGCTCTAGGGTCCCAGGTTCGAATCCCGGCTTGGGTCACTGTCTGTGTGGAGTCTGCACGTTCTCCCCGTGTGTGCGTGGGTTTCCTCCGGGTGCTCCGGTTTCCTCCCACAGTCCAAAGATGTGCAGGTTAGGTGAATTGGCCAGGCTAAATTGCCCTCAGAGTCCAAATTGCCCTTAGTGTTAGGTGGGGTTACTGGGTTATGGGGATGGGGTGGAGGTATAGGCTTGGGTAGGGTGCTCTTTCCAAGAGCCGGTGCAGACTCGATGGGCCAAATGGCCTCCTTCTGCACTGTAAATTCTATGAAAAAAAAATGAAAATCGTTTATTGTCACAAGTAGGCTTCAAATGAAGGTACTGTGAAAAGCCCCTAGTCGCCGCATTCCGGTGCCTGTTCGGGAAGGCTGGTACGGGAATCGAACTGTGTCCTGGTCTGCTTTCAAAGCCAGCGATTTAGCCCTGTGTGCTAAACCAGCACCTATCTTTGATATTGAATTCAAGCATTTTCCCCACTACCGATGTTAGGCTTACTGGTCTATAATTCCCTGCTTTCTCTCTACCTCCCTTTTTGAATATTGGAGTGACGTGAGCTATCCTCCAAACTGCAGGGACTGTTCCAGAGTCTACAAAATCCCAGAAGATAACCATCAATGCATCCACTATTTCCAGAGCCACTTCCTTAAGCACTCTGGGATCCAGATTCTCAGACCCTGGGGATTTACCTGCAATTCCTACCCAATACTAGCTGCTGACCGGAAGCTGCTTTACATCCTGGTTACTTCCTCACAAAAAAATCTCCTGAACTTGATATCACAACAAGGACAGCAATTAGTCTCCTCTTGGGGAAAACAAATACCTAACACACTGTATTTAGAAAACACTGTTATACTTAACGCATATCAAAATATTAAACTCCAGTCCAGTCACAGGCATTATTAATGGAAGGGAAAACAAGCCCTGTCAGAATGGACATAGTTCAGTCCTGGATGTGATTAACAGAAGCAATAAGAGCAGAATCCAACCCTGCAGTCACTCATGAACTTGCTGGTGTTTCAGTAGGTGGTAAGACTGAGCAAATCCCTTCCCACACTTGGAGCAGGTGAACGGCCTCTCCCCAGTGTGAATTCGCCAGTGTTTCACCAGGTGGGATGACTCAATGAATCCCTTCCCACACTGGGAGCAGATGAATGACCTCTCCCCAGTGTGAACTAGGTGGTGTCTCAGCAGGGCAGATGACTGAATGAATCCCTTCCCACACTCGGAGCAGGTGAATGGACTCTCCAAAGTGTGAACTTTCTGATGTCTCTGCAGGACGCATAACCGAGTGAATTTCATTTTACACTTAGTGCAAGGGAACGGTCTCTCCCTGGTATGAACTCGCTGGTGTCTCAGGAGGCTGAATGACCGAGGGAATCCCTTCCCACACACGGAACAGGAGAATGGGCTCTGTCTAGAGTGGATGTGTTGGTGTCTCTTTAGATCCCTTGTGCTTTTGAAGCTCTTATCACAGTCAGAACATTTAAAAAGTCTCTTATCAGTGTGAACAAGTTGATGAGAAGTAAGGTTAGTTAAATTAATGAATCCCTTCCCACACTCAGAGCAGGTGAATGGCCTCACCCCAGTGTGAACTCGCTGGTGTTCAGTGAGGTGGGATGACTGAGTGAATCCCTTTCCACACTCTGAGCAGGTGAATGGCCTCTTCCCAGTGTGAACTCGCTGGTGTCTAGTCAGGGTGGATAACTGAGTGAATCCCTTCCCACATTTAGAGCAGGTGAATGGCCTCTCGCCGGTGTGACTGCGTTGGTGAATTTCCAGCTCTGATGGGGATCTGATAACTTTACCACAGTCTCCACATTTCAATGGTCTCTGTGTGATGCTGGCTCGGGTGTGACTGAGTTGATGAGTTTCCAGCAGGGATGGATAATTGAATCTCTTCCCACAGTCCCTACATTTCCACGGTTTCTCCATGGTGCCGGTGTCCTTGTGACTCTCCAGGTTGGACGATCAGTTGAAGCCTCGTCCAAACAGGACACATGTACAGTTTCTTCCCACTGTGAATGTTACTGTGAGGTTTCTGGTTGTGTAACTGGTGGTGGCTCTTTCCACAGTCAGTTCACTGGAACTCTCTCACTCGGGTGTGTGTTGTGTGGGTCTCGGTGCTTTTCCAGTCATACTGATGTTTCCACAGTCAGTTCACTGGAACACTTTCACTTGGGTGTGTATTGTGTGGGATCGGTGCTTTTCCAGTCATACTTATATTTGAAATCTGTTCCCACAGACAGAATAGACAAACATTTCTCCTTCCACATTCAAAGGCTGATGATATTCAAGTCCTGGTGAATCAAATGACTGTCAGATCTTGACATGATGTTTTGTTTCACTGCTTTAAACATCTGCAAATCCTCACCTTCCCATGCTCTGTAAAAGAAGATTACCAAAGTCATCACTGTAAGTGGAAGATAGAAATGCATAACAGACAATTCTAGTTCCTAGGGAACATTTTTTTCTCTTATTCCACTGCAGATCCTCGCCTTTCTCTCTCTCTATTCCCTCTCTCGCTCTCTGTTAAACTCAGTGTCTTGTCCTGTTTTAATTTCTGGCTCTCTTCCTGCCCAATGTAATCCTGAGCTGATGTTTCACATGGAGACATTTGTTAATAGTTTCCCAGAGCTCAGAGTCCTCATTCATTTGAGTGCAAAGTGTCAGCTCTTATTTATTATCCCCCCCTCCCCCATCCTCTGATGTGAACCATCCTCCAGTGGCTGAAGCAGGATGGTGAGTGTTAACAAGGGACTGTTCCAGGGAGGGAGGGAGGGAGCGAGAGAGGAGAGAGAGAGAGATGGGCCACCTGGCCTCCTTTGGTCCTATGAATTTAAATTTTCTGTTTCCATTGTCGAGCATATTTAAGACTGAAATAGACTGAATTTTGGACTCTCAGAGAATTAAAGGTTCTGGTGAACAGGCAGGAGGGATGAATTGAGGCTCATTCAGCCATGATTGTATTGAATAACAGTGTAGGTGAGACAGGTTGTCTGGTCTGATCCTGCTCCTAACCCTTATCCGCGTACAACGGCATTGTCTGCTTTCATCATCACCAATTTATTTAACAGATATCCAGATAATTAAACTGTGTCTCAGTTACAGGAGTTACTAACAGCAACATAAACAAACAAATGATGTGATTAACAGCAGAACCTGACTTCCGTAGTCATTTGTGAACTCGCTGGTGTGTCAGCAAGTGAGACGATCGAGCAAATCTCTTCCCACACACAGAGCAGGTGAACGGCCTCTCCCCAGTGTGAACTTGCTGGTGTCTCAGCAGGTTGGAAGACTGAGTAAAGCCCTTCCCAGACACAGAGCAGGTGAATATCGTCTCCCTTGTCTCACCAACATCCATTGGTGTCTCACCAGGTTGGATGATGAAATGAATCCCTTCCCACACACAGAGCAGGTGTACGTCCTCTCCCCGCTGTGAACTCGCTGGTGTTGAATGAGGTGAGGCGACTGTCTAAATCTCTTCTCACACTGAGAACAACCGAATGGTCTCTCGTCAATGTGAACAAACTGGTGTTTAATCAGATCCGGTGAGATTTTAAAGCATTTCTCACAATCAGAACTCAGAACATTTAAAAGGTCTCTCATCAGTATGAACTCGCAGGTGTAACTGAAGGCTGGACATCAGAGAGAAACTATTCCCACACACGGAGCAGGTGAACGGTCTCTCCCCAGTGTGACCGCGTCGATGAGCTTCCAGCTGGGATGGGCAAAGGAATCCCTTCCCACATTTCCACGGTTTCTTCGTAGTGCAAATTAGTTTGAGTCTCTGCAGGTTGGATGATCAGTTGAAGCCTCGTTCACACACAGAACACGTGTACAGTTTCTTCACCGCTGTGAATGGTATGATGTTTTTTCATGCTGTGTAACTGGTTAAAGCTCTTTCCACAGTCAGTTCACTGCAACACTCTCACTCGGGTGTGTGTGCCTCGGTGCTTTTCCAGTCTCACTGATGTTTGAAATTATTTCCGGCAGCCAAAACTGATAAATATTTCTCCTTTGACATTCAAAGCTTGATGATATTCAGCTCCGAGTGAATTAAGTGATGATCAGATCTTAATGTGATGCTTGGTTTGAGTTCCCCATCCACAAATCACCTTCTAATATCCTATCAACAGAGTTTACAAAAGTCATTGCTGTCAGTGCAGGACAGACATTTAGAATAGGCAATTCTAGTTTCTATGCAACATTCTTTCTTTTCTTGTTTTCCCAAACGTGTCGTTCAATCAAAATAAAATAAATCAAAATCAGAAACAAAATCCCAACAAGAGCAAAAGAGAATCTTCCTGACTAAACCAGAATGTCTTTACCAATGTCTATGAAACACTCTGTACTCTGAGGTACCCACCGATTGTGGAAGGTGTTACCTGTTCCCCAGAGCCTCCCAGACACAGGCAGGCCCATGGAAGAGAGGCCAGCAGCCTCTTATGGGGGTCGGCAGTAAAGTGACCTTATTCAATGGTGGACCAGGCTCAATAGACTGATTTAAAAAAAAAATTGTTCATATTTATTGAACATCTCTAATTGCCCTGGAGGAGGCAGTTTAGAGTCATCCACTTTGCTGTGGGTCTGGAGTCACATGGAGGCCAGACCGGGTAAGGACAGCAGATTTCCTTCCCTAAAGGACATGAGTGAATCAGTTGAGTTTTAATGACAATCGACAATGATTTCATGGTCATCATTAGACTTTTAAGTCCAGATTTTTATTTAATTAAAATGTCACCATCTGCAGTGGCGGGATTTGAACCCAGGTGATAGAACATTACCCTGGGTTTCTGGTTTAGTAGTCCAGTGACAATACCACTACATCACTGCTATCTCACAGGAGGTAGTGGTAGTGGTGTCGTAGCTGACTCCTATTTCTTACGATGTGGAGATGCCGGCTTTGGACTGGGGTGAACACAGTAAGAAGTCTTACAACACCTGAGGAAGGAGCAGTGATCCGAAAGCTCGTGTTTGAAACAAACATGTTGGACTTTAACCTGGTGTTGTAAGACTTCTTACTGTAAAAACCCTGAAGACATCAAAATTTTACGTTATTTACCCAAAGAGCAGTAAAGTGAAACATTGTCCACAATAGGTACAAAATAAGAGGATATGAAGCTCTGTAGCTTCAATAAACACGGAAAGAGGGAAATGAATGTCCAATAAAGACCTGATCCACTTACTAATCACTGTCAGAGTTCAAGGACTCAAAATCAAAAATAATAAGAGGCTGTGTAAATTATTTGGGAAAGATAGTTAAACAAACAATGTGAACACGGTGGGATGTGTTCGGAGACAGGATGTTCCAGTTCTCCATCCTGGGATTCTCAGTGTCAACAGGGTGGGATTTATTTGGAGACAGGATGTCTCAGTTCCCACCCTGTGGTTCTCAGTGTGAACAGGGTGGGATGTGTTTGGAAACAGGATGTCCCAGTTCCCCATCCTGGGGTTCTCAGTGTGAACAGGGTGGGATGTGTTTGGAGACAGGGGGCACAATTCTCCGCAAATGCGACGAGTCATAAAGGCTGCCATGAAACTGGCCGTGTTTCACGGCAGCGTCCGCGCCCCCTCCCGGGACCCGATTCTCCCCCCCGGGTGGGGCTAGCAGCGGGCCCCGTGAAGCACAACATCGTGGGCTTAGCGACCGTCGCTCCGTCGCTAAGTCTGCGCACCAAGTGTCACGCCGGCTGACGCGCACGATGACGTCAGCCACGTATGCGCGGATTGGACGGCTCCAACCTGCGCATGCGCGGGGCCGTCATCTCCCTCGGCCGCCCCGTGGACTGATCCTGCGGGGTGGCGGAGGGAGAAAGAGTGCGTCCGTTACGGACGCACTGCCTGCGATCGGTGGGCACCGATCGCGGGCCCATGGATGCCCAGGACGGGCATGTTGCGCCCGTTTTTACGACGGCAGCAAGCAGGTGTGTTTGCTGCCGTAAAAACGGTCGTAAAGGCCTGGCACTTGGCCCATCGGCCTGGGGAGAATCGCTGTGCGCCGTAAAAAACGGCGAGCAGCGATTCATGTCGTGGGGCGGCCGTGGGGGGGGGGGGGGGGGGGGGGGGGGGGGCGGGGAGAATAGCGGATGTTGGGCGTGAAAAAATGTCGGGTACGCCCTCCGCTATTCTCCGACCCGTCGTGGGCAGCGGAGAATCGCGCCCAGGATGTCTCAGTTCCCCACCATGGATTCTCAGTGTGAACACGGCGGGATGTGTTTGGAGGACAGGATGTCCCAGTTCTCCACCCTGGGATTCTCAGTGTGAACACGGCGGGATGTGTTTGGAGACAGGATGTCCCAGTTCCCCACCCTGGAGTTCTCAGTGTGAACAGGGTGGGATGTGTTTGGAGACAGGATGTTCCCGTTTTCCACTTTAAAGGGACAAGGAGAGAACCAGCTCCATTGAATGGTGATGCTTTATGACATTATTCCATTACCTGGTAAATGCCCTCCCAGACTCCAGTTCATCAGGAGCTGGGGAGTGTTTGATGGGGCAGGGCCAGTGGAATTTTACCCTTATCAAAGCTGTGCTGTACCTACTCTCTGGCACTGTTGATGTGGCGTGTAGTGGGCGTTTTCCTTTGTACCTAGTCTGGGCTGTACTTGTCCTGTGAGTTTGTGATGGGATGATTTGGAGAGAACTTTGTTCTGTACCTTAGATGGGCTGTACATACCTTGGGAGTGTTTGTTGGGAAAGTGG